>NW_026973666.1:3490000-3535000 GCF_035594125.1 Scylla paramamosain
CGTATCGAAGGGGCTACGACATCGCCATCCCTGTTTACAACCCGGCCCATCAGAACGAGCCCCTTGGGAGGAAACCTGGGTAAGTGTTGTTTGAGTTAAATTTTTTAATCTTGTTTTTATTTGTTTATTTATGTTTTTTTTATTTTTATTTATTTTTTCTGTATATTTTTTTTTTTTTCGGTTCGTGTATGTTTCTAGCGTCTATTGCCTCTTCTTGTGCAGTTCTGGTGTCTATATTTCTGCTTGGGAACCTTTTTTCTTTTCTTTTTTCTTTTTTTTTCTTGTTTTACGTAAGATGGAGATTGTCTAAGTTATATTTTTTCAGTTTGCTTCCGTTCCTAGTCTCTGTCGTCTCTTGTAGTGCTTATAGTGCTTGTAGTGTTTATATTTCCATTCAGGCATCTATAGTCAAGGTTTGCCACGTGGCCTCTCAAATACCCAGCCTGTCTTTACTCTCACAATTTTACACTCACAAACTTAACCTTTTCTGCACAGTGAGAGAGGTGTGGGTTCTGTGGCTTCTTTAATACCCAGTCTGTCTTTACCCTCACAATCTTTACACTCATAAACTTAACTAATGTATTCTACGCAGTGAGAGAGGCTTGAGTTCTGGGGCTCCTCTAATACCCAGTCTGTCTTTACCCTCACAATCTTTACAGTCATAAACTTAACCTATTCAGCACGGTTAGAGAGGCTTGGGTCCTGTAGCCTCTCAAATAACCAGCCTGTCTTTACCCTCACAATCCTTACACTCATAAACTTAACTAATCTATTCTCCACAGCCTCTCTTTATATCTTCATCTTGACTACAAATAATATCAAATACCCAGAAATACCCAGAATTCCTCAGTATTATCTTAACTACAAACAAACATAATCTTTTCTCTCAGTTCACAGCCTCTCTACTCCAACAGACCTGACCTGACCTCTCCCCACAGGTCAGAGAGGCAGTGGCTGGTGGTGTCATCGCAGGTCAACATTCACAGGGACTACCGGGAAGACTTAGAGGCACAGGTCACGCAGGTCATGGCCGAGGGGAGTCACAGTGACCTCCTTGTGCTGGAGAAGTGTGGGCCTGACGTGAACTTGACCCAGCGTTGCCGTGGTGACCAGATGTACCCTTACCCGGGGATCCTGAGGGTGAGGGGGGTAGGGGGTGTGAGGGGTGGAGGGGAGAGAGGGATAGAGGGGTGGAGGAAGAGGGAGAGAGAGATGGAAGGGTGGAGGAAGAGAAAGAGAGGAAGAGGAGGGAGGATGAAAGGGTGGAAAAAGTTAGATTAGGCTGTGCTAGGTTAGGTTAGGTTAGGCTAGGCTAGGTTTGGTTAGGTTAGGTTAGATTAAGTTAGGTTAGGTTAGGTTAGGTTACGTTATGTTAGGCTAGGTTTGGTTATGTTAGGTTAGATTAAGTTAGGTTAGGCTAGGTTAGGTTAGGTTAGATTAACCCCTAAAGAACCGGGGACGTCGATCGACGTTTTGGGCTCAAAGGACCGGGGACGTCGATCGACGTCTCTTTGTAAATAACGCCAAATTATGCGTTTTTCCGCCCGATTTTCTAGCCAAGTGTATGGCAACACTGATTAAGACTAGGATGGGAAGGGTTGTCAGTTCCCCGCTAGCCTTCGTCATGGCTGGTCATCATGGAAGTGATTCCGCCTCGTCCGATTTGGTGCACTCGCCCCCGCGCGTATTTACTTCCACTCCATCCATCCACTCTAGGCCCTCCACGTCAGCTAGGAGGCCTCTAAGTATAAGTGGCATTGAACAGGAGTTAGAAATCACTGTCTCCACGATTATTGAGAGTGAGGACAGTGATGTGCTGGGGTCTGATGATGCAGGAGACAGGGGCACCAGCACCACCACAGCCACCACCGATGATGAAGTGCTGTCACCGCCAAAACCAGAGCAACCAGCCCAGCAATCAGCCCAACCTGAACCTGTTGCAGGGCCTAGTACACCAGGCCCCAGTACAATTAGGGTAAAAAAGGTCATAGATCCCGTTTTCTGCGTTACTAAGCCAGAGCCACCATCACTGATCGGACGCGCCCCCTCACTTTCACCGCAACACCACCTCAATCAACTCGTCATATCTCCGTAACCATGGCACCTAGAAACTTCTGGTTGGTACCATTCAAAAGAGGAGGAGTTGATTGTGGGGTAAGTATTGTTTTCTTTCACTCGTTTATTGTAGGTTAGGCGTACTGAGCATGCAAAGATAAGCTATTTTGCACGTTTTTCCCCATATCCCCCGCCCTAGCGGGACTGATATACTTACCCCGCGCGGTCCTTTAGGGGTTAAGTTAGGTTAGGCTAGGTTAGGTTAAGTTAGGTTAGGCTAGGTTAGGTTATGTTAGGTTAGGTTAGGCTAGGTTTGGTTAGGTTAGATTAGATTAAGTTAGGCTAGGTTAGGTTAGGTTACGTTATGTTAGGCTAGGTTTGGTTACGTTAGGTTAGATTAAGTTAGGTTAGGTTAGGTTAGGCTTGGCTGGGTGTGTAGTGTGGTGGTGCTGACATCTCCCCTTGTGGTGCAGGAGGCGAAGTTCTGCCTGGTGGTGCGTGGGGGGCGGCTGGGCCAGAGTGTGCTGTACGATGCAATGCGAGCCGGCTGTGTTCCTGTTATTGTGGCAGATGGATACCAGATGCCCTTCTCTGAGGTGAGGCAGCCCGTGTCACCACCGTCACCATCACTGTTGTCACCGCCGCCATCACCTTCATTCACTGTTTTCACTATTATTGTTATATTTCATTGTCTTCGTGATTATTGTCGCTATATTTGTTATTACGTCATTGTCCTTGTCATCATCATCATCATCATTATTATTACTATTGTTACCATCATCATCTCTGTCCCTGTAATTATTATTGTCATTAATATTGTTGCTCTTGTCATTAGTCATCATAATTTTTCTCATCATCATCATCATCATCCTTATCACCACCACCAGCATCACCACCTCACCTGGCTCACCTGTCCCACCCTACAGGTAATAGACTGGAGGGAGGCGTCGGTCCAGGTGTATGAGGAGGACCTGCCGGAAGTGATGAACATTCTCAGGAGGGACGTGTCGGTGGAGAGGCAGGGAGAGATGCAGAGACAGGTAGGTGGTGGTGGTGGTGGTGGTGGTGATTGTTGTTGTCAGTTTGTTTATTTGTTTATTTTTTATATTCCAGCATCTTCCTCTTGTATTTGAAAATGTTCTGCTCTCTCATCACGACTTTTCCAAGGCTGCAGAGATGATTAGCCAGGTTCTCAAGTCTGTTTCTCCTGTTAATAATGTAGAAATCTTGTTAATCTGTCACTAGAACGATAAAAATACCCTTGAAAACCTGTATCACTTATTGTTTCTCCTGTTAATAATATAGAAATCTCGTTATTCTGTCATTAGAACCATAAAAACACCCTTGGAAACCTGTATCCCTTATTGTTTCTCCTGTTAATAATGTAGAAATCTCGTTATTCTGTCATTAGAACCATAAAAACACCCTTGGAAACCTGTATCCCTTATTGTTTCTCCTGTTAATAATGTAGAAATCTTGTTAATCTGTCACTAGAACCACAAAAACACCCTTAAAAATCCACGTCACTTATTGTTTCTCCTGTTAATAATGTAGAAATCTTATTAATCTATCACTAGAACCATAAAAACACCCTTAAAAACCCACACCGCTTATTGTTCCTCCTGTTAATAGCATAGAAATCTCATTAACCAATCACAAGACAACTTTCGCTTCACAGAACTCTCACCACAGCATCACCACAGCATCACCACACCTTCCCCTCATAGAACCTTCACCACACTTATCACACCCCCAGGTTCTGTGGCTTTACGAGCAATATTTCGCCACCATGAAGGACATCACACTTACCACACTCAAGATACTCAACGACAGGGTGTTTCCGGCCCACGCTCGGCCACTCAGCCTCTGGAACACCCGGCCACGTCCCTCTGCCGTGGCCAACCCTCTCTTCCTGCCCCTCACTGCCCCAGCCTCCGAAGGGTTCACTGCGGTTATCCTTACTTATGATAGGCTGGATTCATTATTTCAGGTACTGTGAGAGAGAGAGAGAGAGAGGTTTTTTTATTGTTTTGTCTAGATTATTGATTTTTTTTATTTATCTTTGTATTTTTTGTTTTATTTTATCTATTTGTGTGTGTGTGTTAACAAATACAAGACTTTTTTTAATGTTTCAACTTAATTGTTTACTTATTTTTCATTGTATAATTGATGAAAGGCCTGGATTTTGTTTAGTTAAGGCTTGTATTAATGCCTCCTCCTTCTCCTCCTCTTCCTCCTCCTCCTCATCCTCCTTGTCTTCCTCCTCCTCATCCTTCTCTTCTTTGTCATTCTGATCCTCCTCCTTGTGCTAACTTCTCATCTTCCTTGTGTGTACTCCTCCTCTTCCTCCCCCTCTTCCTCCTCCTCCTCCTCCTACAGGTGATCCAGATGATGGCGCAGGTACCGTCACTGTCCAAGGTGCTAGTGGTGTGGAACAATCAGAGGAAGCCGCCCCCGCAAGGTACCCCACAGAAGTCTTTGTAATCCTTTTCCTCTGTCACATGTCCTCCTGTCCACCCCCCCTCTCTCTCTGTAGCCCAAGACCTTCTCCCTCTAGCTCTCTGTCTCTCCTTACCCCAAAATCTTCTCTCTAGCTTTCATTCTCTCCCCACAGCCTCTCCCCCAGCCTCTCACAGCCTCCTCCTCCTCCTCTCTAAAGACCCACTCACCAGCTCTTCTCCTAGTCTCTCTGGCCTTCCTCTCTCTCCCAGCCTTTTCTGTTTCTCCCAGGCCTTCTCTCTCTCTCCCAGCCTTTCTTAGCCTCTCCTAGCCCCTTCTCTTTCTCCTAGACCTTCCTCTCTACCCCAGCCTCTGCCCACAACCCTTCACAGCCTCCCCTTCTCAGCCCCTCACAGCCTCTCCTTCTCCGCCCACAGCCCCTCACAGCCTCTCCTTCTCCCCCCCACAGCCTCACTCTGGCCCAAAATCAATGTGCCCCTCAAGGTGGTTCAGACGAGGGAGAACAAGCTTAGTAACCGGTTCTACCCTTACGAGGAGATTGAAACAGAGTGCATCCTAGCAATTGACGATGACATAAACATGATGACGGCTGATGAACTGGAGTTTGGGTACCAGGTGAGTGTGTGTGTGTGTTTGTGTGTTATTTGGGTATTTTTGATGGCTTTTTACATTCGAGGTCTGCTGTGGTGTTCTTAAATAATTCAGAAACGTCACAAAAAAATAATTCTATCTCTCTCTCTATCCGCACCACCACCACCGCCACCACTGCGGCTAAAAGGTGTGGCGTGAATTCTCGGACCGCATAGTTGGCTTCCCGTCTCGTAATGTCCTGTGGAGCAACGACACGCACAGCTGGAAGTACGACTCGGAGTGGACTAATGAGGTGAGGCAGTGCTCGGAAAATTTGTTTGTTTGTTATTGTTGTTGTTGTTGTTGTTGTTCTCTTCATCTGTCTGTCTATCTGCTTTCCTTGTTGTTTTGTTTCTTATTCTCTTCATTTGTCTATCTATCTATGCCTTTCTTTATTGCTTTCTTCCTTATTCTCTTCATCTATCAGTCTATCTATCTATCTATCTATCTATCTATCTATCTATCTATCTACCAACCACCTTCATTATTGCTTTCATAAATCAAACTTTTGTAAATGAAAAATTGATAGATCACACACACACACACACACACACACACACACACACACACAGATATTGATGTTAACAAACCTAACAAAAAAGAAAAAAAAAACTCACTTCCTCTTCCCAAACACACACACACACACACACACACACACACACACACACACACACACACACACACACACACACACACACACACACACACACACACACACGCACGCACTCACCACAGCCTCTCCGCCACAGGTGTCAATGGTGCTGACCGGCCTGGCGTTCTACCACAAGTACTGGTCATACGTGTACACCACCCAGCTGCCCGGGGACATCAAGAGCTGGGTGGACACGAACATGAACTGTGAGGATATCGCTATGAATTTCCTTGTCTCCAACCTCACAGGGAAGGCGCCCATTAAGGTGTGTGTGTGTGCGTGTGTTTGTGTTTGGGGAGTAGGGGATGATGGGGGTCTGTTTTCTCTCTCTCTTCTCTTTTTTTTTTTTTTTTCGTTTTTCAGTTTTTTTGTTTTGTTTTTCGTAATTTTTGTTCTTTTCTTTTTCTCTTTTCCGTTTTGTTTTGTTTTTCTTCGTTCCCTTTTCCCGTTTTCTGTCGTTTTGTTATTTTTCCACCTTCGTCACTTTGTCTTCCTTTTTCCCTCTTTCCTGTCTTCTTCTCGTTGTCTTCCCTTTCTTTCCTCAACCCAGCCTGACCTCTCCCTCCCCCTCCCCTCCAAGGTGACCCCAAGCAAGTTCTTCCTCTTCCTTTCTTTCTTCATTTCATTTATTTTTTTCTTTATTTTATTTCTTTTTCCATTTTTGCTTTTCTTTCTCATTTTTTTTTTCATTTATTTATTGTTTTTCTTTTTCATTTTGTTTTTTTTTCATTTCTTTTCTTTGTTTTTCTTCTTTATTATCTTCTTTTCTTTGTTTTTTTCTTTTCTTAACCCAGCCTGACTCTCTCTCTCTCTCTCTCTCTCTCTCTCTCTCTCTCTCTCTCTCTCTCTCTCTCTCTCTCTCTCTCTCTCTCTCTCTCTCTCTCTCTCTCTCTCTCTCTCTCTCTCTCTCTCTCTCTCTCTCTCTCTCTGCAGATGTGTTCCATATATTTTTGTCCATCTTTCAATTTTATCTATGTTTTTCTTCATCTTTCCTATCTCCTTTTCTCTTTTCCCTTTAATTAACTCAACCCAGTCTGACCTCTCTCTCTCTCTCCCCCCCCGCGACAGGTGACCCCAAGGAAGAAGTTTAAGTGTGGGGAGTGCACCAGCGGGGACCTCTCAGCCAACGAGGCACACATGGTAAGACACACACACAAAAAAAAAGCTGTTGGTTCTTTTCAATTTTTATTTATTTATTCTTCATTTTTTTCTTTCTCATTATTATTACTGTTACTATCCTATGCCTTTATTTATTGTATTTATTCCTTGTTTATTTCCCCATGCCAAAGTACTCACTCTTAAACATCCAAACACACCCTTAAACACCCTTAAACACCCTAACAGATCCTTAGACACCCTAACAGACCCTTAAACACCCTAACACACCCCAAGCACACTCTAGAACACCCAAAAGCACCCTTAAACAGCAGAAACACACCCTTAAACACCCTAAAACACCCTTAAACACTCAATCGCACTCTTAAACACCTCAAAACTCCCTTAAACTCCAAAAACACCCTTATTCACCCTTTAACACCCAAAACACGTAGAAAATCACACAAAAAACACCCTACAACATTTTAACACACCATTCCCAGCCCCATACACCCCCACAGACTCCCACACACCCCCACAGACTCCCACACACCCCCACACATCCCCACAGACTCCCACATACACACCCATAGACTCTCCCAGACCCTCCCAGACTGCCCACAGACTCCCCATAGACACCCAGACCCCCACAGACCCCCCAGACTCCCCTAGCCCCCCACATACTCCCTCAGACCCACACAGACTCCCCCCAGCTTCCCACGAACTCTCCCAGACTCTCCACAGACTTCCCTAGACCCTCACAAACTCCCCAGACCCCGACAAACTCCCCCAGACTCCCACAGATCCTCCCAAACTCCCCCAGATCCCCACAGACTCCCCAAGATCCCCGCAAACTCCCCAGACCCCCCCACCAGACTTCCCCAGACTCCCCCAGCCCCTAACATACTCCCTCAGACCCACACAGACGCCCCCAGACCCTGACAAACTCCCCCAGACCCTCACAAACTCCCCCAGACGCCCCCAGACCTCCACAGACTGCCCCCAGACTCCCACAGCACCCCCTTAAGGAACCCCCGAGCTGACCATCACCCGTCGCCCCGCAGGTGGAGAGATCCCAATGTGTCCGCCACTTCACCCGCGTGTTTGGCACAATGCCGCTTAAAACAGTGGAATTCAGAGCTGACCCGGTGCTCTTCATGGATAACTTCCCCAAGAAACTGAAGCTGTATGATGATATGGGTAGCTTGTAGAGGAGGAGGAGGAGGAGGAGGATAGGTAGGGGAATAAAATAGGACGAGGACAGGATAGCTACGAGGTTGTACAGAGGAGGATGGGTAGATGATAGCTAGAAGGGGGTACACAAGTGGATAGGTATGAGGTACAGATGAAAAGGAGGAGAAGGAAGACACAAATGAAGAGGAGAATGAGTAGAATAGAGGAGAAAGAGGAAGATGATGAAAATATGTTTGAGGAGGAGGAGGAGGAGAAAGAGAAATAATATATAAGTGAAGAAGGAAGAAGAAAAAACGATCACAAAAAAAAAAAAAAATAATAGTAATAATAAGTGTTTATCATCACGATCACTAATTTCCGTATCATTGTATTTTAAGGTTTCATTAATGCTAAACCACGCAACCAAGGCGATGCTCTCTATTTAACCTAACAGGGAAGGAAGGACAATGAAGAGAAAATAGGACAATGTATGCCAGTCTTTTTATACGCATATTTAAGTATTGGATAAGTGTGTGTGTGTGTGTGTGTGTGTGTGTGTGTGTGTGTGTGTGTGTGTGTGTGTGTGTGTGTGTTGCATTAATGTTGCAATGTATTTCGTAAGTTAACCGACGGGCCAATAGTGTTTTATAATCATAATTTAAACTTCATTAGTGCCATAATCTCTCTCTCTCTCTCTCTCTCTCTCTCTCTCTCTCTCTCTCTCTCTCTCTCTCTCTCTCTCTCTCTCTCTCTCTCTCGTGGTTTATTTGTTATATCATGTTCATTTAGTTAAGGTCCAATAAGATGTGTGTATTTCAAAAGTTATTTCTCTTTATAAAATATATGCAAGTAAAAGGTAAAAAGGTAAAAAAAATAAAATAAATAACAAATGCTTGTTATCTTTTATTCTCGTGTTAAATGATAAGGAATATGACAGGATTCTCTCTCTCTCTCTCTCTCTCTCTCTCTCTCTCTCTCTCTCTCTCTCTCTCTCTCTCTCTCTCTCTCTCTCTCTCTCTCTCTATATATATATATATATATATATATATATATATATATATATCTATTTCAAAATTTACTTTCTCTCAGGCGCTCATAAATCCGGGTTGCTGAACATTATGGGGACCTGAAAAGTACTTAATTATTCAGCGACCTATGAAGTTTGTGAATGTTTAGTGAAGAGCCCTTACAATAAATACGAACTTAGGACTGCAGGAATTCGTAACTCTTCAGTGAATCCAGGACCGGGTAAGAAACACACACACACACACACACACACACAGTTTTGCGTCTTCATTACTCAACCCAATACCAGTTTAGAGTTTTCTTAATAGTATATAGATATAAGCTTGTGTTCTGCTTCCGGCCCAGAGGAAAACGAGCTACGATGAAATGAGGTACGTATTATGAAAACGCCTATCTTCCCTTTCTTCTTCTTCTTCTCCTTCTTCTTCTTCTTCTTCTTATTATTATTATTATTATTATTATTATTATCATTATTATTATTATTATTGCTATTTTCTTGTTCTCTATATATAAAAAAAAAATCCTTTCTTATTTGTTTTTATTCCTTTTCTTCGTCATTTTCAACTGCAATTTTTCCTTCTCTTTTATCACTTCTCCTCCTCCTCTTCTTTCTGGTTCATCCTCTGCTCCTCCTCCTCTTCTTATTCGTCTTAATCTTTTCTCATTTTATTCCCTGACTTCTTATTCCTCCTCTTCTACCTCCTCTCTTCCTTCCGGTGCATCCTCTCCTCCTCCCTCCTCCTCTTCTAGTTCCTTTTCTTAATTTTTCCAGCGCAATTCTCATTCCTCCTCTTCTAGCCTTCCTTTTCCTCCTCCTCTTCCTTCTGGTGCATCTCTTCTTCCTCCTCTTCCTTCTGGTGCATCTCCTCCTCTTCCTCCTCCTCCTCCTCCACTGCAGAGCGAGAGAGGAAAGCGAGCAGTGGTCTTGAGTATGGCAGGGTGACAGGCACACAGGTCTATCTCTCTCCCTCCCACCGTCTCTCTGTCTCTCCACACCTCTGTCTCACCGCTGGCACCTCCCCCCCTCACTGGTCAGTCCCCCTTACGCCTTCCAGGACAAGAAATAAAGGTCATGTAGCGCCTGGAAGCGTTTGTCATGTTTAAAGGGACAGGCTGTTGTTTTGATTGGTCTTAAAGGTTTTCAGTCAGCGTTTTAAAGCTCTAGGGGTTGTTTTTTACGTTTTTTTTTCAGGGTTATTGTGAGTTATAGTTATATTTTAAGGGTTTTTAGGGTTTTTCGAGGATTTTCAGGGTGATATTCGGGGTTTTCAGTTCGTATTTAGGGTAATAGCAAGCTTAATTCTCGTTTTTTTTTTTTTTTTTTTTTTTTTTTTTGTCTTCTTTCCCGCTTCCTTTAAGGCTTCCAGCGTGTACTTTGTATTTCCATGATTTTTTTTTTTTTCCAGACTGTTCTCCTTCCAGTTTTATTATTTTAGGAGTCCAGCCTCAATGTTATGGATTTGGGGTTTCGTATACATTTTTTTTTTTTTTCAATTTAAGGGTTTCCAGGATAAATTTGCACGTTTTCAGTCTGTTTTTTTACATGTCCATATTATTTAAGGGATTTTTATTTTACGTTTTTTTTTTATTTCCAGGGTAATTTTAAGGGTGATTATCAGATTTATAGATTATCTTAAGGTTTTTCCAGGCTGTAATTCGTTTTCCAGGATAATTTTAAGGTTTTTCGTCACTTTTTTTTGACTAAGTAATTTTTTGGGTTTTCCAGGATGTTTTTTTGATTTCCATGATATTTTTTTATTTTTTTTTTTAGATTTATAAGTATTTTTTGGGTTTTCCAGGATGTTTTTTTTTATTTCCATATTTTTTTTTTTTTTTTTAGATTTATAAGTAATTTTTTGGGTTTTCCAGGATGTTTTTTTGATTTCCATGATAATTTTTTATTTTTCTAAAGATTTATAAGTAATTTTTTGGGTTTTTCAGGATGCTTTTTTGATTTCCATGATAATTTTAAGGTTTTTGAGTTTTTTTTTTTAGATTTGTAAGTAATTTTTGGGTCTTCCAGCATAATTTTATAGTTTTCAGTCAGTTTAAATTTCCATATCATTGAAATTGGCTTTTTCCTCACTATATATTTTCAATTTCCAGTATAATTTAAAAGTTTCCATTCCTGTGGTGAAATCTTGGTGACATTCAGAGATTTACAAGCATATTTCCAGTTTTCTTTATTTCCAAGACAACTTAAGCACTTATCGTGACAGTTCCGAAGGGTCTTTACATTTCACAACCTTAATATAGCATTGTAATGATGATGCGGTCTCCAAGTGCAAGATATTCCCGGTCACAGCTTCAATTAAATCACAGGGAGGGTTACAGTGATGCCAGATACCTCTTGTTGCTGAAGCTTTGGCCCTTAAGGTGTTTGTAAGGCTTGTACAATGACGGTCAGAAATTGTAAGGTCCTTTTTATTGTTTTATTGGTTTATTTGTTGGTTTATTGTACTGTGGTGTGTGATGTGGCTTTGTTTGTGTGTGTATGTGTGTGTGTGTGTTTAGTGCTAGTATTTGTTTTCTCCGCAGTAAATGTAAGCAAAGAATAAAGAGAATGAGAAGGAAAAAAAAAATTGTGAACTGCCTTACTGTGTTATATCAGTCTGTGTCAACTCTTTTGTGTGTGTGTGTGTGTGTGTGTGTGTGACTCATAAACATTTCTCCGCAGCAAATATGAACAAAAAACAAGCCACAACAAGAAAAAAGAAGGAAAAAAGTCATTGTGAACTGCTACACTGTGTTATATCAGTCTGTGTTAACCCTTTTTTTGTGTGTATGTGTGTGTGTGTGACTCATAAATCTTTCTCCACAGCTAATAAACAAATAAACAAACAAACAAACAAGAAAAGAGAAAGAAAAAAAATAATTCAACTGTTTTACTGTGTTATTATCAATCTGTTCTTTTCTCCTCTTCCTGTGTGTGTGTGTGTGTGTGTGTGTGACTCATAAACATTTCTCCACTGCAAATATATAAAAAAAAAAGCCACAACAAAGAAAATAGAAGAAAAATCAGAATTCCTAACTCTACATATTAAAATTAACCTTTTCTTATCATTGTACCTGTCTTTTTCAATTCCTGTCATGAAGAAATAAAACTAGCTACTTCATTTAATTTCTCTCTCTCTTTCTTTCTCTCTCTCTCTCTCTCTCTCTCTCTTGCAAACCTTATTTTTCCACCTTTAGATGTTAGTGAACCTTACCAGTGAAAGGGTTAAAGAAATACACAAATAAATAAAACTAGCTATTCTTTCATCTCTCTCTCTCTCTCTCTCTCTCTCTCTCTCTCTCTCTCTCTCTCTCTCAGTAGCAGAGTTATATATACCCCACATAAACATCATAACTACATTACATAACTGCCTACTAACTAAACGACCATTGCCTTGATTTTTCACCCACTTCCACACACTTTTCGGATTCCTTCATGGTGTCCCAGAAAGCTTCACTCGTGTCTGTGTGTCCGTGTGTCTCGTGGGTTGCCTAGTGTGTATATTAATGGTTGATAATTGAGGGTAATTTAGATTGATATCCTGGTTTGTTTACATGTGGCAAGATGTGTTTGTAAGAGAGAGAGAAAGACAGACAGTGTGACTCTCTCTCTCTCTCTCTCTCTCTCTCTCTCTCTCTCTCTCTCTCTCTCTCTCTCTCCATTTCCTCATTAAGTTCTAACCCTTTGCCACCACAACAGCTGTAAGTGCCTCTTCCTCCTCCTCCTCCTCCTCCTCCTCCTCCTCCTCCTCCTCCTCCTCCTCCTCCTCAGCATCTCTCCCAGAATCAGACAGGGTAGCTCATCAGACAGTGGTAAGGGCCAAGAGAACTGCTGCTGTTTGTTCTTCCTTTGTGTTCCTGCTAATCCTCTTTTTCATCTTCACTTACTGAGAGAGAGAGAGAGAGAGAGAGAGAGAGAGAGCTAACCAGTATTATTTCTCCCTCTCTTTCAGTACTATGCCCTCTCAGCTTCCACCTCCACCACCTCCACCAATTACCTCAGGGTTGTTCCTGCTTCCTCACACACCCCACCACACCACACTCTGAACCCACACTGTAAACCCAGACACAGTAAACCCAGACATTGTAAACACTCTTAAACAAACAAAAACATTACCAAAACACACCAAAACATCATGAAGGCATTGCTGAATATTGTAAACTCATCAACACACCCTGAAACATTCTCAAAACACACTTAAACACACTTAAACATTGCCAAACACACCCAAACCGTTAAACATTATAAAACACACCAAAACTACACTGAGACACCATCACACACTCAAAAACAGCCTTAAAACATCCCCCAACATCCCTAAGCATTCTAAAACAGCCTTTAAACACTGAAGGTATTCTCAAATTTCTAAAACATTCCAAAAAAAACAGTCGAACATTCCCTGATCATTCCCAAATACTTTGAAAATTTTCTTAACACTCTGAAACACTCCGAAACACTCCGAAACACACCCAAACACACCCCAAACACACAAAAACACACATAAACACGACAACAACAGTTACCACTATTCATCTTCATCACTCCACTTAACTCCACCACCACCACCACCACCTACTCCTCATCCTTCTACCCCCTCCCACCTCCCCAACCCCAGTGCCATCACTAGGAGTACCTGAGTGCCTCTATACTATATAACACAGTGCCTCGGTGCCAAAAAATCTCGTCGATCTGTACATAAAGGGTCCCTACTGTCACTGCCTACAGGGACGTAAGGTTGGGTAAGACGTCTTGGTGCACCTTTCTCACTGTCTGGAAGTGAATCAAGGTCAGGGCATGAGAGGAGAGAGGCATTAAAGGTCAGAAGACTTGTGTGTGTGTTGTTTTTTGAGGTTGTGAGGTCAGGAAAGGTCAAAGTAATCTTTCCCAGATGTTTTAATTAATTTGAGGTCAGGGCGTGAGGGAAGAGAGGCGTTAAAGGTCAGAAAACGTGTGTGTGTGTTGTTTTTTGAGGTTGTGAGGTCAGGAAAGGTCAAAGTAATCTTTCCCAGATGTTTTAATTAATTTGAGGTCAGGGCGTGAGGGAAGAGAGGCGTTAAAGGTCAGAAAACGTGTGTGTGTGTTGTTTTTTGAGGTTGTGAGGTCAGGAAAGGTCAAAGTAATCCTTCTCAGATGTTTCAGTTGATTTGAGGTCAGGGAGAGGAGAGAGAGAGCTGTAAGAGGTTCTAAAAGTTGTGTATGTTATTTCTCAAGGTTGTGAGTTGTGATAGAAAATGATAGAAGCCAAAAATAAAACCTTTCTCTCAAACATTTGAATCAAAGTGAGGTCAGGGAGAGGAGAGAGAGAGAGAGAGAGAGAGCTGTAAGAGATTAGAAAACGTATCCTTGCGTTGTTTTTCAAGGTTGTGATAGAAAGTAAGGAAAAATTGTTGGGATTGTCAAGTTTACAAGCAATTAAGGGGTGTAAGAAAGAACCACCAAGAATTATCAAGGTTTTCGTCTCTTTGCAAGGTTCCAGGAAGGTCCAAGGAAGGGCTGTGGGAGTTAAAGAAAGGTACACAAGGCTAGGAAAGCTGTGTGTGTGTGTGTATGTGTGTGTTTGCAGCTCACTGGAAGGTCAGGAAAGGTGGGGCAGCATGTGAGGGAAAGGTACTTCTGTGTTGGCATGAAAAAGAAGTCACAGAAAGATTTATAAGTAGGAATGAAAGTGGTGAAATATAAACCTGAGAAATGATAGGTTAGGTGAAGGAAATGTTGATGTGCTTTGACTTAGAAGCTTGAGGTGAAAAGATTGAGTTGAGAGAGGTTAAGAGAAGCTTAGATTTTGATTGAAGCTTATGTGAAAGTTTGAGGTTTTTGAAAGAATTGAAGATAGAAAACACTTAAGAATACTCACTGATCTGACTTTGAAGCTTGTGAGGTGAAAAGATTAAATTGAGAGAGGTTAAGAGAAGCTTAGATTTTGATTGAAGCTTATGTGAAAGTTTGAGGTTTTTGAAAGAATTGAAAACTTAAGAACACTCACTGATCTGACTTAGAAGCTTGTGAGGTGAAAAGATTAAACTGAGAGAGGTTGAGAGAAGTTTAGATTTTGATTGAAGCTTATGTGAAAGTTTGAGGTTTTTGAAAGAATTGAAGATAGAAAACACTTAAGAATACTCACTGATCTGACTTAGAAGCTTGTGAGGTGAAAAGATTAAATTGAAAGAGGCTGAAAGAAGCTTAGAATTGAAAGAGGCTGAGAGAAGCTTAGATCTGATTGAAGCTCACTCACTCACTTCACACTGATAGAAAAAGGATTACAAAGCTGAAAAAACTTTGACAATATACAAAACTTGGGTGGTGTTTTAATTATAGTGGCTGTGATTCCCCCCTCTCCCTGTCCCTCACCCTGCCACCCCTAGCTGACCCTTAGACACACCAGTACCTCTGTTCCTTGTGATCCAAACCTCCTGGTCATCCGATAAGGTTTTCTAGTACCATAGCTAACTGTTACTACCACTAGCATTGCATAGAGACCCGGCAAACTGTTACCATTACACCACACTACCATTTAGAAACTAACGTACCAATGCAAAGTAGCTGAGGATCCCCAAAGCAGCCTAAAACATTGAAAAACATCCTTAAAACATCGCCAAATACTCCCAAACACCCTACAACAGTCCCAGGCATCCTCAAAACACTCCCAGACACCCTAAAACACTCTCAAAACACCCCCAACATCCTCAAAACAGTCTGAAATACCCTGAAACACTCAAAACACTCCAAATCACTCCCAAGCACCCTAAAACACTCCAAAAATCCTCAGAACACTCCCACATATTCCAAAACACCCCAAAACACCCTCAAAACACCCCAAACTATCCCCACAACAACCACCACCACCACCACCATGCTGTGCCACACTGCCACAGCACTCCTGGAGGCACTGTGGGCCTTCCCTGCCGTGGTGCCCTTGACCGTCATCCTCTGTCTGGCCGCGCTGTACCTCCACCGCACCTACAGTTTTTGGGACAGTCGTGGCGTACCTGGACCCAAGCCTGTGTGGGTGCTGGGGAACATGTATCCGAGGTTAAGGGCGTCCGTGTCCATGGCGGAGTTTGACCAGAAGATGTACGAGAAACACGGGGGAAGAAAGATGTGTGGGTATTACGAGTTTACCAAGCCGTGTCTGATGGTGGGCGATCTGCAGCTCCTCAAGCACGTTATGGTGAAGGACTTTGATCACTTCACCGACCGCAGGTATGTGTTTGTTTGCGTGTGTTTGTGTTTTGTCTAGGTATGTGTTGTGAAATGTTTTTTTGTCTCACTGCGGGTGATGTCAGTTGCTGTGGGAGGCTGTGTTTTGATGTTAGCTGCTGTGGGAGGCTGTGTTCTGATGTTAACTGCTGTGGAAGGCTGTGTTCTGATGTTAACTGCTGTGGGAGGCTGTGTTTTGATGTTAACTGCTATGCGAGGCTGTTTTTTTCTATGTCATTGGCTGTGTTTTGATGTCGGCTGTTGTGCGAGGTTGTGTTTTTTTTCTGTCACCAAAACACACACCCTTCCTGATCTTAATGATGCGTCTGTGAACTCTCTTTGCTTTCTTCACTAGTGGCATCAAATCTTGTCTGTCTACCTTGTATTCCTGTGGTTTCTTAGTCTTTGCTTCACTTCAGGGCCTTCTTTTCTTCTGTGTCCTCCTCTTTCATTCAGTTTCCCGGTTTGTACATCATTATCAGTCCTCTTTCTCCATCCTATCCACCTTTTTTATTCAATTTTCCTAGTTTTATATCATTATCAGGGTTTCTATTACCTTGTCATCTTTTTTAATACAGTTTACTAGTTTCTACATATTTACTGAACCTTTTTTTCTACTCTACCCACCTCCTTCATTCAGTTTTCATAGTTTGTATATCATCATCAGGTTTCCTCAGTTTGTACATCATTATCAGGTTTTCTCTTTCTATGTTCATCTCTTTCATACAGTTTACTAGTCTCTACATCATTACCAGACCTTTTTTTCTACTCCACCCACCTCTTTCATTCAGATTTCTTAGTTAGCCTATCATTATCAGGCTTTCTCTTTCTCTGTCCACCTTTTTCATACAGTTCACTAGTCTCTGCATCATTACCAGACCTCTTTATCTACTCTGTCTACTCAAAAGCACTCTAATGATCTTTTTCCTCTACCTGGGACAGCTTCGTGACCTTCAATGAACCAGTAATGGACCACATGCTGCTGGGACTGAAGGGCACCACGTGGAAGGCTGTACGATCTGTTATGACTCCTACGTTCAGCTCAGGCAAGGTGAAACAAACCCTGCAACTTGTGAAGGACTGTGCCAAGAACCTGGTGACTTACTTCAACAAGGAGCTGGAGAAAGGGTGAGGAAGAGAGAGCAAGGGTTTTCAAGGGTGTTTTTGTGGTTGTAGTGGCAGGTTAATGAGATTTCTGGTATTAAAGGGAGAAATGATTGGTGATGTGGGTTTTCAAGGGTGTTTTTGTGGTTGTAGTGGCTGGTTAATGAGATTTCTATGTTATTAAGAGGAGAAATAATTAGTGATATGGGTTTTCCAAGGGTGTTTTTACAGTTCTAGTGACAGATTAACAAGATTTCTGCATTATTAATAGGAGAAATAATAAGTGACATGGGTTTTTAAGGGTGTTTTTATGGTTCTAGTGGCAGATTAACAAGATTGCATTGTTAACTGGAGAAACAATAAGTGACACAGGTTTTTAAGGGTATTTTTACGGTTCTAGTGACAGATTAACAACATTTCTACTTTGTTGATGGGAGAAACACCCTTGAGAACCCAGCTATATATCTCTATAGCCTTAGAAAGAGTCTTGAAGAAAGAGCAAAGCATTTATGAATATTTACCAGAAAGTATTGACATGTGTGTGTCTGTGTGTCTGTGTGTGTGTGTGTGTGTGTGTTGCAGGTCATCGGTGTTTGAGATGAAGGACGTGTATGGCATGTTTACAATGGATACAATCGCCAGCATTGCCTTTGGAGTGAGCAGCGACACCCTGAACAACACTGAGGTAAGGCCTGGAGTGTTCTGTCTCTATCTCACACTTCGGATTCTTAACAACACTGAGGTGAGGTGTGGCAGGTTGTTCTGTCTCTATCACACACTTAAAACTCTTAGCAACATTGAGGTGAGGTGTGGCAAGTGTTCAGCCTCTCTATCACACACTTAAGACTAGAACACTGAGATGAAGTGATTAGCGACATTGAGGTGAGGTGTGGCAAGTGTTCAGCCTCTCTATCACACATTTAAGACTAGAACATTGAGGTGAAGTGCTTAGCGACATTGAGGTGAGGTGTGGCAAGTGTTCAGCCTCTCTTTCACACATTTAAGACTCTAGAACACTGAGATGAAGTGCAGCAGTGTGTTCTCAGTGCAGCTTGTCCCTCCCGTTCATCCACCACTCTTTTAAATCTAATATGGCTTTCTACAGCTTCCCTTATGTTCTGTCTCACCCTGCCTGTCACCCCGTCACCCCAGAATGAGTTCTCTGCCGCTGCTGTCCGTTTCTTCACCCCGGCAGCCAAGTGGAAGCGTCCATTTATCTTCCTACAGTTCCTCAAGCCACACATCGCCAAGCGTCTCCACCTCAACTTCATCGACCGCACTCCCATCTACTTCTTCTCTAAGGTGATGGGGTGAGGGAGGAAGGGGACGGGGCAAGGGAGGGAGGGAGTGAAGGGTGAGCAAAAAGGTGAAGGAAAGGAGGAGGGAGAGATGGATAGGTGGAGGGATGGGATGTGTAGAGTTAAGGGGGGAGAGAGAGAGAGAGAGAGAGAGAGAGTGTGGTGATGATATAGATTTCCTCTTCCTTTGACTTATAATTTTTCAAGATATTTCTCAGATTATAGTTTAACCTCTCAAAATTTCCCTTTCCTATGACTTATATTTTCAAGACACTTCTTATTATAGTCAAACCTTTCAACTCCTCTGTATGGCCTGGCAATTTAATGGACTGTCTTTAATATACCTTGTGTCACCCTTGACTGGTACCCTCACATGAAAAAATAAAAAAAAGTGTTCCTCTTCATCAAATCTCTATCTAATATGTGCCACAAGTATCTGAACACCTCCCACAATGCCTTGCTCTCAATCTCAGGTGGTGCGGGATACAATGAAGTACCGTCAGGAGAACAACCTCCGACGCAGCGACTTCCTGCAGCTGCTCCTGGACGCACAGCTGCAGGAACAAACTAACAACAACAAGAGCTGCCCCTCCAACAGCCCCTCTGCTGGCAAGGTCACCAACCAAGGTATGTTAGTCAGAGGGCAGAAACACAAGGGTTGGTGCAGGAAGCCATCAGGCCTACACGTGGCAGTCCCTGTACAAAACACACCTGCCTGTTTCCACCTGTCATCCCCACTCATCTAATTTTTCAAAGCTCCTTAATGACTCGGCACTAACAACCTGATTACCTAGTCCATTCCAGTCATCCACCACTTTGAGAACCAATTCCTTCCTCATTTAAATCAAACCTTCTTTAACCTAACCACATTTTCACCCTTAAATGATAAATAGAAGCACCATCAACACAACCTAACCTAACCTTCACCCCCTCACAGTTTTAACAGACCTGGTGATCACGTCTCAGTGCGTCCTGTTCTACATCGCTGGGTACGACACCACAGCGACAACCCTCAGCTTTCTGTCCTACTGCTTGGCCCTCCACCCAGAGATACAGCAGAAGTGCATGGCCGAGATAGACCAGGTGTTGGAGCGTCACAATGGAGAGATCACATACGAGGCGATCTCCGAAATGAACTACTTGGATATGGTCTTTGCAGGTTTGTTAGGGAGCTGTGTGTTGCTGGGGTTCTCAAGGGTGTTTTCATGGTTCTAGGTATCTTGTTGGGGTTCTCAAGGGTGTTTTCATGGTTCTAGTACATGTTGTTGGGGTCCTCAAGGGTGTTTTCATGGTTCTAACAGGCTGTAGCAAAAGGCAACGGCATTTTCAAGGATATTTTCATTATTTTAGGGATAGCAAGAGACTGTAGTGGAAGTTTTCAGCATTTCCAAATATATGGTAATGTCCCAGAGCACATATTTTAAAGTTCCCCACTAAACTTTTCCCACGCCTCCCTCACAGAAACACTAAGGCTTTACCCACCAGCACCGCGCGTAGACCGAACCGTGACCAAGGATTACACTCTACCGGGCACTGACATCACGCTGCCTGCCGGACTCAAGGTTATCATATCCATCTACAGGTGAGGCGCTGAAGAACCTCCCGTTTAGACTACGAGGAAGGCAGGAAAGGATGGCTGGGTGAATGGTAGTTTGAGAAGGCTGTGTGTTGAGGGGTTTGTGAATGTTTGGTTAATTTAAATGTGTGTGTGTGTGTATGTGTGTGTGTGTGTGTGTTTGTTTGTTTGTGTGAAAATGTGGCTATATATGTGTTGCTAATTTATTCTATCTGTTTTTCCGTTTGTCTGTTATTCATTCATTCATCCATCCAGTTATCCACTCATCGACGCCATCTCACCCATCCACTCATCCATCCATCCACAGCATCCACCGTGACCCAGAGCACTACCCGAATCCCAGCAAGTTTGACCCTGAGAGGTTCTCCCCTGAAAACAAGGCGACCCGTTCCCCGATGGCCTACCTGCCCTTCGGAAGTGGCCCTCGGAACTGTATTGGTGAGAGAGAGAGAGAGAGAGAGAGAGAGAGAGGATTATATCTTTCTTATTTGTTTGTTTTTCCTTTTTTTTCCTCCTCCACCTTAATTTCAGTCATCTCTATGTCTTACAGGGATGAGGTTCGCCCTGATGGAGGCCAAGATCGCCGCTGTGTGCCTTCTGCAGGAATTTGCATTTATCCCCAGCAAGAAGACGCAGATTCCCATTGCCCTGGAGCGCCGTAGTGGACTCCTCAAGGCCCAGGACGGCGTATGGGTTCGGCTGGCTAAGCGATGTTAAGGTCTGTCTGTGTGTCTGTGTGTGTGTGCGTGTGCGTGTGTTTAGACTCCCGAGAAAACGACACTAAGAGACTGAGCGCGTAAGGAAAACATTTACTTGATCTGATTTCAGTCTCGGTGATGCACAGTCCCTCTTGCAGTAGTCTCAGTGAGTTGCACGGTTTAGGTGACGTTTGGTGCAGTAAGAAAGTGCTTGGGGGTGACACAGGACCATCAGTAACTTGACATGATAGAAGGGGTGATGTGTGACCTTCATTCTGTCTGTACTCTCTGCAATTTATGTCACATCTATAGCAGTAAGATTGTGTTTGGAGTGCCACAGAATCTCCAGACAATAACGAAAAGTACATGAAAGGTTAGTTGACACATAAACCTTTCTCTATTGGTCCTTTCAATATTTCCTGCTATTTGCGTCACACCTATAGCAGTAAAATTGTGTTTGGAGAGCCATAGGACCTCCAGACACTAATGAAAAGTAGATGAAAGGTTAGTTGATGCATATACCTTTCTCTATTGGTCCTCTCAATATTTCCTGCTATTTGGGTCACACCTATAGCAGTAAAATTATGTTTGGAGGGCCATAGGACCTCCAGACACTAATGAAAAGTACATGAAAGGTTAGTTGATGCATATACCTTTCTCTGTTGGTCCTCTCAATATTCTCTGCTATTTGGGTCACACCTATAGCAGTAAGATTATGTTTGGAGAGCCATAGGACCTCCAGACACTAACCAAACTCAATGAAAGGGTAGTTGATGCATAAACCTTCCCCTCTATTGCAGTGCTTGGAGTGACACCCACCCTCCGAACACCAACCAGACATAATAGAGTCAGGAACGAAGCATAATCAATACAAAGACAGCACAAAGACCCTAACCATAGCATAGGGACGGAACGTGGCGCTGTACTGTCGTCACACCCATAACACGAACGTGGCGCTGTACCGTCGTCACACCCATAACACGATCCGCTCCTCTTCGCGTTGCAAGAGTTTTCTACGAGTAATTTTAGCACAGTAAATATTAGAGGTTAGGTTTGTTCTGTCATCCCTCTCTTAGTAATGAGTGGGTGTGTAGCAACGGACGAACACACAAGTTTACTCCTTCACTAGAAACCACGTAATAATTGTAGTGATAGTAGTGGCAGGGATGGTAATGATGGTGGTGATGGTAGTGTGCAGTGTTTCCATTCAAGACCTGCTTTGTGATGTTATTTAAATGTTCCTGTGTTCTTTTTTGTGTTATTTATTTATTTATTTATTTTTTTTTTGGGGTACAAGATGGATTGGGTTTTGTTATTCTGTGTGTGTGTGTGTGTGTGTGTGTGTGTATTAAGTTAGGTAAGCTTTTTGTTTTTTTTTACTCTGTTTCCTTATACTTATTGTTAAACGTGTGTGTGTGTGTGTGTGTGTGTGTTCATCAATTCCCACAGCAAAAACACACAAAACAAACACATTAATAATTTCCATCAACAAACACACAACACTTCAACACACAAAACACTGCATGCATTCTGTACAACACAGCGGCTTTACACATTAAGTTACCTTGCCGAGAGTGTGATGAGAGTGTGTCAAGAGTGTGCTGAAAGTGTGCCGAGAGAGTGCCGAGAGTGTGCCGAAGGAGTGCTGAGTGACGTTTCAAAGCATCACACACCACACTCTTCATTACCGTTCTGTCACATCACACAGCTCAAGTGCCACAGGGCCAGCTTGGTCCTATGCATGTATGGGTGGTGGAGGGCCTAGTGTAGCCGGGGACGGGGCCTATCGGGGGGGAGGGGGGAAGGGGTTGTTATAGTCACAGTTGTTTGTCTCAGGCCAGTTATGTTAGATGTAATTATTTTTATTTTGTTTTTGGTTTATTTATTTATTTTTTTTCCTTTTCTTATTCCTCTTCTTTGTAATGCCAGATCTAATTGTGTCTGTTTTTTTTTTTTTTTGTTTCTCTATTCCTTTTTTTCCTTTTCTCATTCCTATCCTTCTCCTCTCCATGTAACCGTTTTTTCCTTCTTTCTCTTCTCATCTTTATTCTCTTTCTTATTTCTTTCTTCCTCTTCTTCCCCATTCCTTCTCTCCTCTCTCTCAACCTTTTTATCCCTTTTCTCCTCTCCTTATCTCATTTCTATCCTCCATGTCTTGTTCCTTCTCTTCTTCCCAATTCCCTTTGTAAATAGTGGAGAGGGATCAGAATATTTGAAAACACAGCAAAAACTCAACTTATCATCTCTGTAGCCTTTTAAAACAGTAAGGAGAAGCAGGAAAGATTGAGAATACTACAAAAAAACTCAACTTCTTATCTCTGTAGCCTTTTAAAACAGTAAAGAGGCAAGAAAATTTGAGAATACTGCAAAAAACACAAGGCAGATTATTTAAGAATGCTGGCCTGAGACAAATATAGGCAGGTCTCTTGATGTCTGTCCCCAACCCCCCCTCCCCTGCCGCCCCTTGGTTCCCTTCAGCGCCACCCTCTCTAGAGTAGTATGCATGCGCAGTCAACTATGCAAAGGGGAGGAGTCATTGTAGTTTCTTATACCTATGCAATTATATCGTCGACCATTAGCGGTGTGTCCCTAGGGTAAGATAGTTTTAGGGTACTGCATCTCATCTCGTCACTCAGAATTTACGTAGTGTTAGGACGGCACAGTTTCGTCATTCATGTGCCGTGCATTACTACGATTTCTAGAGTCGTTAAGTCTCGTCGCTAAATCAGTAACAGGAATCAAGACTCTGTGGGGATCTGGTCAGCTGGTACAGGAGGCCTCACGAGAGGTTCCCGGCATTAGGGGCCAGTGCAGGAGTGGCTGGTTGGGCGCTGGTGTGTGTGTCAAGGGACGTCACCTCATCTCTGGTACAAAGAACACTTCATTGCTGCAGTTAAGGTGGCTTGTATCAGGCGGAGATGTCCCTTGGATCTTGTATGGGCTGGGATGTCCCTTGGGTCTTGTACGTGACTGGGATGTCCCTTGTGTCTTGTATGGGCTCGGATGTCCCTTGTGTCTTGTATGGGCTGGGATGTCCCTTGTGTCTTGTATGGGCTGGGATGTTCCTTGGGTCTTGTATGTGACTGGGATGTCCCTTGTATCTTGTACGGGCTGGGATGTTCCTTGGGTCTTGTACTGTGCCAAGGAGTTCTTCCTCATGTAGTCAGAATGTTTCAGGCTGTTTCTGAACATAGTCTGGTCTACTGGAGGCATTGCAGGCACTTTAGGCATCAGAGTTAACATGTTGGGCATTCATGTTGTTAGTACAGTTTATCTGAGTGCAGCTTGAGCTCCGAGAGGCATTCCTGGCAGACCACTTCCTGCTGTTTGCTTGGTCTTAGTGGTGTCACTCCGAACACCAGTAACATCCCGGCAGTCTCTAGTCTTTTTGGTGCCGCTTCAACACCAAAATACTTTCTCGTAGGCCTTATGCAGTTAGTGTAGCCCGTTAGTGGTGTCACTCCGAACACCAGCACTCGGCTATGTGAGGTGCGCCGGCCCTGCTCTCGGTGGCATCTCCTGGGGGTGGTGGCTGCCTGGCACTCACTCAACAAACAGTGAAGTTCAAGCAAGATGAAACAAGACTAATTATCAAATGTACAGTTAATTTCCTCAGGCTGTATCAAGGAAGATTGGGAGGAAACATTTGAATCTCTTTTGACTAGTTACCAGGAGCTGACAGTCATTTTATAAGGCTCTGTTAGGCATCACTAGTCTGTAGGCAGTTGCAATTACTCTGGTTATAGGACTGTGTTAGTGCTTTCCTTCCAGCACATAGGTAGTCTGGGGGAGCAAAGACCCTTTATACAGAGGCACCAGTACCCCGTCACTAGGGCATCAGTACCTTGAGATCCCAGGCTGCAGCAAGAAAGCCAGTACCTTGAGGGGTCTTGGTAGTGATGCAGTCTTAGCTTAGTGGTGCAGTGTAGGAATGCACCACCTTTCTCTTACACACAAGGCAGTCTTCAGGTCGTGCTGTAGAGTGGAGAGCAGCACTGTCGTCTACATATCCTTTACAAGACATTCACTAAAATTACTACTGTTCTCAGGCGTTTGTGCCTCATTGCGACTTCTGACAGGCTGTAGTGGAAGTGGCAGGGAGCTTTGTGGGTGTTTGGTTCAGATTCTGTGCCCTCGGTGGGAGAAATGCTTATGTGAACGTAAGTAGTCGTCTGTGTGGTCTTTGAAGTCGTGATGAGGGAGCAAAGCGTCTGAGGTGAGTCTCTGTCCTGTGCTTGTGTCTTTCGGTTCAACTTGTGGCTTTTTTACAACGAATCTTCAATGTCTAACGCTTCCTGTCTTGTCTAACCTTACCCTAACTAACCTAACTAAATCTAGCATAATCTAACATAAGCTTACCTAAACTAATCAAACCTACACCAACCTAACCTTACCCTGTCTAACCCTTCTCAGCCTAACCTTACCCAACCAAACCTTATCTGTCAACCCCTGCCTAAGCTAACTAAACCCTATGTAACCTTATTCAAATCTAACCTAACCCTTCCTAACCCAACCCAGCCTAACCTAACCTTACCTGTCATGGGAGTAACAATTAAAATTTACTAGGGTACTCAAATACAATACAAATTAGGTTCATACAGCCAGCATTCCTATAACTACAAGTTGCAATATTAGAATTTGGTGTTGGTAGGACGTGAGGAGGCTTCTGTCCAGTGGTGGTGGCATAGACTGGCTTGCTGTGGCTGTGTGGCTGTGTCCTGTGTGCTGTGCTGGCTTCTGTGAGGTGCTGCAGGATCCGCCGTGACTGTAGCACTGTTCTGTGAGAGCAAGTCGTCGGTCGTTGTTGTTGTTGTTGTTGTTGGTCTTGTTGTGTTTGTGATAGAATGGTCTTGTTATCCTGGACTTCCCACACAACTTAAGTCTTCCATGTTGGCGTTGTAATGGGTCAGGCAGGTCGTCTTGGCTTTAATAAAGGACTGCGGTGGTCTTTGCTTCTATCATTCATGAGTCTTAGCAAACGAAAACATCCAGGTTGTCTTGGCTGTAACAAATGACAGTGGCGGTCTTGCTTCCGTCACTCATCAGTCTTAGTAAACGAAATCATGCAGGTCCTCTTGGCTGTAACACAAAGGTCAGTGGTGGTCTTTGCTTCCATCAGTCATCTGTCTCAGCAAACTAAAACATCATTAGCCACGAGCCATCCCAGGAGTGTTTACGTCAATCTTTTTATTTCCACGGCTCTCCTTCCTTAACCTTCCTAGCACCGTAAAAACTGTTTGCACGGAGACTCAGAGGAAAAAAGAGGAAAAAAACGGAAGGTTGTAATTTAATCTTTTAAGCTACAAAAATATCTATGAGAGGCTTGTATGAAAATAGCATTAAAGAAGGAAATTTGTCTAGTAGTGAAAGGTTTAACAGCCACAGTGCTTATTAGACCTGGCACAGACTGCAAACTACCAGCCGACCCTTTGAAACATATCACACTGAACCATCAATGCAGAAATGTGAACTGATTGTGAACGTAAAACCAAGTAGAAAATGTGTAATACTGTGTTGACTAGCTTGTGTGTGGGGTGTAGTGGTGAGGGGGAACACAAGCACTGTTTCTCCTGTTACTGTTGCTTGTTGAGAGTAAAGTATTAAACTGTTTGAAGGTAAAACACAAACACGAAAAGAACACAAGTCCTTCTGCGTAACACTGAGAAGAAATAACATTGTTCCTCCTGTTTCTGTTGCTTGTTGAGCGTAAAGTACTGAACTATTTGAAGGGAAAACACAAACACGAAAAACAACACAAATCCTTCTATGCAACACCGAGAAATAACACTGTGTTTCTCCTGTTTCTTACGCCTTTTGAGAGCAAAGTACCTAACCGTCTGAAGGCAAACACTAAAACCCTGGAGAAACGATCCCCGTGGTTCCCTCTCAGCAGAACACACCACACGCTTCACTAAACGCTATGCTGCTTGACCTGGTGACACGTTCAAAGTGACGCTCGACTTGTCATTCGTGTGTTTGTGTGGAGGACGTGATTTGGGGTTAGTGTTCGTGTGTCTGGCCGTGGGTTGAGTTGTCTGGCTTAAGCCCCTTATGAACTACTGGTACCTGGAGATAGAGACAGAGTTACAGCTGCACGTGTTCTGTGTTAAGACTCTTTCGTGTTTTGTTGTGGGTTTTGTAAATTTTATGGGCCTTCTGGTTTGTTTCTTACGTTTAGTCTTCGTAAAATTCATGGGCATTATAACCTTTTTCGCATTTAATCTTCGTATAATTCAGGGTCCCTCAGCTTATTGTGTTGTTTAATCTTTGTACAAATTAGGGTTTTTCTAACTTAACTCTTGCGTTGTTTAACCTTTGTACAATTCAGAGTCTTTATAACTTCTTGCGTTGTTTAATCTTACCAGAATTCAGGGTCTTTCTAACTTAATTCTTGCATTATTTAATCTTCATACAATTTAGGGTCCTTACAGTGTTTAATCCACCAAAAATTCAGCCTTTCCAATCTTCTTCACATTTCCTAAAATTCACAGTAACTAATTTAATACCTGCTTTGTCTAATGATGCGCGTGTTTCTTGAAATGCATCGCCACTCTTGTCCAATCACACTGTTTTGATGTTCGGTCCTCCAGTACAAGTCACAATGCATTTACAACACTGTGGATTGCAGGAATGTATAAGCAAACTGTGTCACAAATGATCCCTTCTAATTTTTATCTTACATCACCAATAATTTGTGTGGTTTAGTCTTGTCTATGTTGGCTGTGTTTTTCTCAATGAATTTTCTCTATGAATCTGTGTTTTCTCTATGAATGCTTGCAGAATAACTTAGGATAATTATTTCTTCTCATAGTTGGTTCTTAATATTCTTGTCTCAAAATATGTTAAGTTACTGGGAAAGGTTACCGTATGCAAGTCTTGTCATACAAAATAACCCATAGGACAATTACTTCTTATTATTGTTGATTGTTAATATTCTTCTGTCTCAAAATATGTTCCTTATTGTTGGTTTTTAATATTCTTCTGTCTCAAAATGTATTAAGTTAGTAGGAAAGGTTACCGTATGCAAGTCCTGGCGTACAAAATAATCCGCAAGACTATTTCTCATTATTGTTGGTTTTTAATATTCTTCTGTCTCAAAATGTATTAAGTTAGTAGGAAAGGTTACTGTATGCAAGTCCTGGCGTACAAAATAATCCGCAAGACAATTATTTCTCATTAATGTTGGTTTTTAATATTCTTCTGACTCAAAATACATTCCTTATTGTTCATTTTTAATATTCTTCGGTCTCAAAATGTATCAAGTTAGTGGGAAAGGTTAGTGTATGCAAGTCCTGGCGTACAAAGTAACCCGCAAGACAATTATTTCTCATTATTGTTGGTTTTTAATATTCTTCTGTCTCAAAATGCATTAAGTTAGTGGGAAAGGTTAGTGTATGCAAGTCCTGGTGTACAAAATAACTCCTAAGACTATTATTTCTTCCATTTAATCCTTGTTGTTGTCCCTTCTCACAAATGAAGTCAAGATTATTAATTCCTTTCCTTATTTTTATTATCTTGGAATATTCTACTCTTGTATTTAGTGTCATGGAACAATTACTGTATTCGAGTCCTTTTGTTACAAATATTCTACTCTTCTATTTCGTGTTATGGGAACGATTAATATATTTGAGTCCTTCCTTACAGGTTAACTCTAAAGATCCATTCCTGTCCTTATCTTAATGTGATTTCTTAATATTCTTCTCTCGTCTCAATGTGTTCAGTGTTATGGGGAAAGATTAACAGATCAACATTCACAGGTCCCTTCTTACAAACTCCCTGGTGATTCTGTCAATGTTCTCTCCCTCAGCATGACTGTCTTGATGTGTCACCTCCTCCCCCTCATGTACTCCTCAATTCTTTCAATGCATTATGGGACGTTCCACAAATGTACTAAAGATATATACAAATTCTACATCTATATATACAAACTCTACATCTCCATATATTCCTAAAACTTACAAATAGGCTTAAATTTTTGCTTTTCTTTAGTCTGACAAGAATGAGACAAGGTGAATGCATTGATAAGTGTCCTGCATCTCCCCCCGACCTGTGTGACCCTTAATATCCTGTACCTGTAGCCTTGGGTCGCCAGGTAGGTGTGGGTTAATAGGTCACAGTCAAGCAGGTAGGGATGTTTTCAATATACTACTGCCTTTACCTCCCCCTTCTTCAGTACCTCGTCAAATATACACCAAGCAATACATTCTTGTGTTTCTCTCACCTCCTAAGCATACTGGTTGGCTTAGGTGGTGGTGGTGGTGGTATATAACAGTACCTCCATCTATCACCTCTCCAGTTCTTCATTTCTGTGGGGTTCTTAAAGTTCTCATCATCAAATAGTTCTTTAGCGTATGATATAAAGGCTCTAGTTGAAGGGGTATGGGTTTTTAGGGGTGTTTTTGTGGTTCTAGTGACAGATTATAGAGGTTTCTCCATCATTAACAGGAGAAATGCTCTTGAGAACCTGGCTTTTCATCTCTGTGGCCTTTGATAATAGTTGTGGTGAGAGAGCAATTTCTAATACAAAACATAAACTCAAAATTCACTGGCCTTAATGATGAGCTCTAATTTAAGTGACACTAGTTTTTATAGGTGTTTTTTATGGCTCCAGTGACAGATTAATGAGATTTGTACCTTATTAACAGGTGAAACACTCTTGAGAACCTGGCTGTTAATCTCTGTGGCCTTTGAAAATAGTTTTAAGTGCAGCATTTCACAATAATGGCCTTAGAGAGACTACTACTACTACTACTACTACTACTAATACCACTTACACTAATACTTCAATGACCACCACCACCACAACTTTCCAATGTCAGAAGAAAGATACAAATAATTAAAATATTTTACTGGAAGTGAGATGCTGTACAGAGGAAGAAACTTAAGATCAATTAACTTAACAATGACAACACGGATGGCTGCAGCAGGCACTAACACCGCGGCTCCATCCACCCTGGGGCCACCACTACTACGACAACCCTACCGCAACGTGGCACCCTCAAGACCCGGCACTCTACACAATCGCCTCTGTAACATAAGGAACCATTAGTGTGCTGTGGGGCCTTGCTGTGGATATGTGGCCAAGCGTGGTGTGCCTAAGTTCCTGGGGTCTTGTAGGGTGATCCGCAAAGTAGATCAAGGTAACAAGATAGGAAAGAATAACATTTTTAGCCATATGAGTGAATGTGTGCGTATGTTTAGTTAAGATGATGAGGTAAGGAAGGTGATGAATTTAAGAGATCATGTGTGTGTGTGTTTGGGGCCAGTACTCACGGTTATGCTGAGCCCTGCACTGCCGCAGCGCCTCGTTGAAGCCCTCACACACAGACACGTCGGACTGGGTCTGGGCACACTGAAGAAACTGCTTTATCTCCCAGGCACACGGCCCCTGAGGCTCCGACGGCCCTCCCTGACACACACAGAGAGAGAGAGAGTGAGAGAGAGACTTTACACACACAGATCTTACACACACACACACAGATCTTACACAGTAAACCTCACACACCACACCTGCCACACACACACCACACCTGACACACACACAGAGACCTACACACCACACCTGACACACACACAGAGACCTCACACACCACACTTGACACACACACAGAGACCTCACACACCACACCTGACACACAGAGACCTACACACCACACCTGACACACATGTAGAGATCTTTACACACCACACCTGACAACTAGACTAGTACCTGACACTCCCCCTCCCCCCCCACACTTCCCAAACACACAGACAGATACACACCACACTTTCATTGAACTGCAGTTGTTGATTTAGATTGGGTTAAGTTCGGTTTGACTGGATTAGATCACGTTTTGGGTGGGTTTGATTGAGTTATAGATTAGTTAAGTTAGACTAGATTTGATTAGGTTAGGTTGGATCAATTTGGTTTAAGTCATGACCTAATCTTCTCCCACTACGACACTTATTCTTGCCACCAAAATTACCATCACTACCACCAACACTATCACCAACATTACCATCACTAAAACCATCATTATCATTACTCCTACCAACATTACTTGCATCACTATCACTGCAGCCACACACACACACACACACACACACACACCTGCTGCGGATATCCCTGGTACTGTGGATACTGCTGAGGGTACTGCTGTGGGGCTGGGGCTGGGGCGGCCTGCTGGGGTTCGGAACTTCCACTGCTGCCTCCCCCGGTGAGGGCGTGACCGACAACATGACCCTTAATGGAGAGAAAATGGAAACGTGAACTTTTTAACACTAACAGGCAAGAATTAAAAAAGTGTGAGCTATAGAAGGAATCTGAGTTATAAGCCACGAAATCTCAATAGTGGATGAAGAGGAGTTAGTTATGAGCCATGAGATAAATGACTTTGAGAGGAGAGAAATGAAACACAGCTAATGGGATAGAACTTAAATGCAAAACAGGGAATAAAAGAAGGAAAAAAAAAAAAAAAAAAAAGGCAGAGGAGAATGCAAAACAGGGAATAAAAGAAGGAAAAAAAAAGGCAGAGGAGAATGCAAAACAGGGAATAAAAGAAGGAAAAAAAAAAAAAAGGCAGAGGAGAGAAAGTCATACTGAAATCTGAAGGAAAGACAGTTAAACCATGAAATGTCAATACTGAATGAGGAAGAGGAATAAGAGACAGGTAAAAAAAAATATGACAGTTTGAGAGAGAGAGAGAGAGAGAGAGAGAGAGAGAGAGAGAGAGAGAGAGAGAGAGAGAGAGAGAGAGAGAGAAATGTAAACCATGAAAAATAAAACTTGAAATAAATAAATAAATAAATAAATAGAATACAAAACCAAGCCCCCCCAAAAAAAAAAGAAAAAAAAATTACACTTGGAGGAAAATCGAGACAAAAAAACGAAAAATAAAAAAAATATGAATAAATAAGAAATAAATAAAAAATAAAAAAGCATTTGGAGAAAAAATCAAGCAAAAAAAGACAGGAAAATCAAGCAAAAATAAATGAAATAAATAAATAAATAAATAAATAAATAAAAAACAAATATGGACGAAAACCAAGCAAAAAACAAAACAAAACAAAACAAAACAAAATAAAATATGACACTCAGACGAAAACCAAACACAGAAAAATGACATTTGCAGAAGAAAATGAACCAAAAACCACAAAAAATCAAAGCTTACACAAATAAACAACATCTTCGGCTGATCTGCTTGACTTTCCGAACCAGCAACCTCAGCGTACCTTCCTCCCACCCTTAATACAAAATCTTACCAATAAATAAATAAATAAGAATAACAAAAATGAACTGCAATCTGACACACACACACACACACACACACTCACCACAGCCGAACCCACAGCCACGCCTCCCGCTGTGGCCGCCATCTGGGCAAAGAGGCCAGGCTGTTTGGGTGCAGCACTGGCTGGTGGGGGGGGAGCTGCTACTGGGGGAGGTGGTGGGGCAGCACGGGGTGGCGGTGGAGGGGGGGCAGCACGTCTGTAGGGGGAGGAGCGGGGATATGTATTAGCTTCTTATACGTAATACTTGTGCAAGCGGACTGTAAATAACACACACATGCACGCACACACGCACTCACGCACAAACCAGGTCAATTTAAATGGTATTCTTATTAGTCTCGTACCAGCGTCAAAATTGCCTTCCTTCATCCTTCTCGTCATGTACACTGTCTCATCCTCACCACCTAACCTAACTAAGACTAACTACACCACAAGAGTAAAAAACCAGGTCAATTTAAATGGTATTCTTGTTAGTCTCATACCAGCGTCAAAATAGCCTTCCTTCATCCTTCTCGTCACCATCTTGTCCTCACCACCTAACCTAACTAAGACTAACTACACCACAAGACTCAGGAACCAGGTCAATTTAAATGGTATTCTTGTTAGTCTTGTACCAGCGTCAAATTTGCCTTCCTTCATCCTTCTCGTCACCATCTTGTCCTCACCACCTAACCTAACTAAGACTAACTACACCACAAGAATTAGGTCAATTTAAATGGTATTCTTGTTAGTTTCGTACCAGTGTCAAAATGGCCTTCTCGTCACGTACACTGTCTCGTCCTCACCACCTAACCTAACTAAGACTAACTAAACCTAACTTAACTAAGACTAAGTGGGATTTTTTTCTTGTTTTGTGTCGCTTGGCCGTAAAAATTAAATGAATACATAAATAAAATAAAACTATGACCAATGAAACCTAACTAAATGTAACCTTACCAATAAATAAATAAATAAATAAATAAATAAATAATAAAAAAACTAAACCTAACCAAATCTAACCATACCAAAAATAAATAAATAAATAAATAAATAAATAAAACAATTAAAACCAACTCCATCTAAGTAAATCTAACCTAATATAATCCTAACTTTATTTTTCTTTTTTCTTTTCCCTTTTAATTGGGCGACATTGCTTACAAACACTTAACTCTACAAACAAACACACTTTCACTCGCCCCCTTAGGAAACCGAGTCATTATGAGGTTAAACTAAGCGTGAGGGTCTTGCTGTCCAGTGTTGACCAGCCGACCACGATGACACGTAGGAAGGATAGCCAACACATCTTCAAAAACTACTGATGGTGTTTGTATTTATTTGCAACACAATTTTAAGGGCCCCCAAACTTAGGTCTAGCCAATTCGACACGTTACGAAGGTAGTTAGTGGTGATTCTGGACAAATACCTCGATAAAAGCTAATTTGTGTATACAGAAAAAAAAAAAAAGGAAATTAATTCAAAGTAGGCCGGAAACTAACAGAAAAATATGTTTCGGCAGGAATAGACTGATGCAAGAGTACAAAAAAAAAAATAAATAAATAATAATAATAATAATAGTAATAAATTTTCATGTGTACAGCCTTCACATAAGCCTCATTCACTCTCGCTGGCTGATGACGCAATGCATGACTGCCACCACAACACACCACACGTGACTAAGATGTGGCAACTCAAGCACTAATCCAGCGCAACGGAAGAAAATTATAGAACACCATTCAAGAAATTACTAGAAGGATAAAATTGTTCAATAATAACTCACGGCGGCGGTCTGGGGGCGGCTGCTCCTCTCCTAGGCATGCTGGTGGGGTGTGCGTGTGTTTGTCTGTCTGTCCCACCTTCTATCCCTCACGAGTGAATGAAGACTGGGAGTTTTCGCCCAGCAGACACTCAGAGGCAGCCGGCGTGGGTCTCAGCTGGCGGTATGGCGGATGACAAACTCCCACGGCAAAATAAACATTGGTCGTTATATATATTCTTTTTCGTTATATTGATATATATAGGTTTAAGGGCTCATAATTTTGTTTCTGTCATTTTTTATTGTTATTTTGTTTTTTTTGTTTTTTTTTACCAATAAAGGCTTGTTATTACGTAAATCAAGTGAAAGTGGATGACAGTGTGTCAGTACAAAATTAGTACTGCTCTTATTACGTGTTATGTTGTATGTTGGTCAAATTATTCAGACGGTGTAAATTGATTAATATTATTTCGGTATTTGACATATTTCAAAATTGCTATATTAGTGATCAGCATGAAAATATTACTGTTTTGTCTGATTGCACCATCATTCCTTCATATATCAACTACTCTAAATGCAAAATATTAACATTAAAAAATGTTCATCAGCATGCAAAGTAATTACTATACATTATGTCTTATATAACACAAGAAGAACGATTATTATTATTATTTATTCATTTATTTATTTTTGTATGAATGTATTTTCATGATGTTTGAGTGAATTGCCAAGTGTCAATATCGCCTTGCGTCTCAGATAAGGGGCTATAAGATACAGGAGACAATTTCTCGCTCATATAAGGCCAATAAGTAATATGCAAATATATAATTATTCTATTTGAGATCAATCTGGGCTAAGAGACAGTATACCACGGGTGTTTCTCTATGCTTTGAAGAGTCAGCTGGTAATGTTTTGAGTGCATTGGTTGGTTGTGGGGGAGGGGGGTGACAGCGGACCAATAACGCGTTGGCTTCACATCATGACGTCATTCAGACTCCTCCCATTATTCCTTCATGGTCTCAGATGTAAACAAACCGTAGCAGGTGAGCGGTACCCTGTGTGCTTGTGTCCTTAGTGCAGTGTGTGTGTGTGTGTGTGTGTGTGTGTGTGTGTGTGTGTGTTGTTGCCTGGACAGAGATCAGCTGAGCGACGAGACAAGCAAGGAAATCATAGAGTGAGCCTAAGCACAGACAATCCCACACCAGTAAGTCTTCCCACCAGCATCACATGTATCCTGCTGTCGTGCCTGGCCAGCCGCAACACACTGCTGCTGCTGGTGGTGGTGGTGGTGGTGTCGAGCGGGGACAGTAAACAGACAGACGTGAGGCCTTTGTGATTTGTACGGGGAAACTCATTCATTTTCGGATTTTTTTGGGGTAGCACATGAGTGAAAGACGTGCTGCCAAATCTGATCTAATTTTACGGGAAAGCTACATCGTCAGCGCCTCTCGTGACCTAACCTAACCAGGAATTAAATGTGAGCGCCCAGACCTAACCTAACATGGCTCCTTTGCCCTCCATACAACAGGTTTCAAGACACTTATCCACCAATTTTTGACCACTGCTTTGACTCTTTTAAGGGACTGGCATTTCAGTGGGCATTTTTTTTATTAGATTTTTGTTGCCCTTGGCCAGTATCCTTCCTACATAAAAAAAAGAAAAAAAAAAGAGGATGGCACAGTATAAAGTGTTATGCAGTGAGGCCTTATCTTCCCCTCCCCCCTCCACCAGGCCATGACGCCGGACAAGGAGCTGAGCCACCTGACAGATGAGGAGTACCTGATTCACCGTGCCAAGGAGCGACATGCCACCGACCCCTGTGCCGCCAAGTGCTGGATGATCACTGCACAGGCACTCTTCCCTAAAAACTTCGGCATCCAGGTGTGTGCGTATGTTTGTGTGTTTTATCACTACACCCTGTTATATTGTCTAAAACCATAAAAAAAATATCTTTGGAAGCCCCATTAGCTTGCGGTACAGCTTGGTAAGAGGACGTGGGGATAAACTGAGGTATTTAAAAATGCATCTGTACATTTCGCTTGTTATTATTGCAGTTTGAGGTGTACCAGACGGAGAAATCGGCAAAAAATGTGAAGGAAGCTGCAAAATGCCTCGGAATCATGTAAGTTGTTATTATTATTACTCTTTTTGTTATTTTCAAGTTTGTATTTATCATTCTTTGTTTTTGGGTCTTTTTTTTTTTTCTCGTTCGTCAAATCTTTGGTGTCTGTGTTACCTTTGTTTGTGTCTTTATTCTTGGTTATTTTTCTTCTCCTTTCTTTGTCTCTTCTGTTTTTTTTCCCTCTTTTCTTCGTTCGTTCTTTATTTATTGTCATTTTTGTCATTATTATTTTCAAGTTTGCGTTCGTTATCCGTTCTTCCTTGGTCGTTGTTTCTCATTTTTCTTAATTCTCTTCTTCCCCTTTCTTTCCTTTCCTCAGTTGTCTCATTAACATTACTATTCTACCCACAAATCTCTCAAAAAAAACATTTCTACCCATTTCTTCCCAAAACCACCTATTTCTGACCCATCCACTCATTCCCTCACCATTTCATTCACTTTACCACCTCCTCCACACCAACTCCACCTCTTAATAGTCCAAATTTTCTCATAAACATCATATTCCACCCATTTCTGACCAACGCATGCACTGTACCACTTCCTCCACATGTCTTCCACCTGTCACTAGTTCAAATTTTCTCATCAGCATCACTATTCCACTATTCTGCCCATCTACACATCCCCACACCCCTTCCTCCCACTGTACCATCTCTTCCACCTCTTCCACACGTATCATTCCACCTCTCACTGTCCCATGATCCACCAGGCTCCGGGAATTTGCCCACGAACCAGTGCTGTGGCAAGAGGTGGAGAGCATTATGGTAGCACTTCGTCAGAGCACCCCAGACTCCCACATGACGTTCCTGACTTACCTCTTCAATATGCTTCCCAAGGGTGAGAGAGAGAGAGAGAGAGAGAGAGAGAGAGAGAGGGAGAGAGAGAGAGACAGGTTTAGTTTAATTTTAAGGGTTTGTTGTGTGTGTGTGAGAGAGTTGATAGTAATTTAATAATCTGTCTGTATTGCAGGGTTATATTAGGAAAACAATAATATAATAATGATAATGATAAATGATAGTAATAATGATAATAATGATAATAGTAGTAATAATAATAATAATAATAGTAATATTGTATTCTTTTTTGTTTGTGTTGTTTTGTATTTATTTATTCATTTTTTTATTTATGTATTATCTATTATTATTATTATTATTATTATTTATTATTGGTGTTATATTCACTTGTATATATATAATGTTTTATTTTTCTTTATTTTATTATTATGTTTAAATTTTTTTGTATTTATTTACTTGATTTTATTGTGTTTATTTATTCTTCCACTTCATTTTAACTTTTTTGTGTACATTTCACTCTATTTATCCACTTATTCATTTATTTATGCATTTTTTTAACTTATTTACCTATTTATATATTTATTTACACATTTTTATCTCAGTCATTCATTTCCCAACGCCTCACACCCCAGACGTTCAACACAGCATGGTGGCGGCAGCTGCAGAGCGTTCACAGGACACGATGACACGCTGCCGACTGATGCTGCTGCTCACCACAACGTTTCCGGAGAGCACCACACACCACGGGGTAAGCCACACCCACTGGGACGGCAGGAACACAGGGGGCTGGCGCAGGAAGCCATCAGGGCGACACATAGCAGGGCCTGTGTGATGTATGCCAGTTTGTTTCCATCTGTCATTCCTCTTTTATTTGTGTAGTAGTAGTTGTAGTAGTAGTATTAGTAGTAGTAGTAGTAGTAGTAGTAGTTGTGATGTAGGTCTAATGGAAACTAAGTGTATCAGTTTGTTAATTAAATGTGTAGTATGTTTATGTGTTGTGTATCTTTAACTGAAGGTGTCTCTTGCTGTTTTCTTCAGCTGCAGTTGGTGGAGAGCCTTATTGCTGCTGAGAAACACTGCCCTAGCCCTCTCAACCCCTTCAGGCGCATGCTGGGTGAGTGAAAGTTAATATAAGATCTCTGCGTTACGTTTGGTTAGGTTAGGTTTCGTTAAGTTAGGTTAAATAACTAAATTAATCAAGATTCTACGATTAGGTTGGGTTAGGTAAATGATTAAAGTGATCAAGACTATTAGGTTAGGCCACAGACAAGGAGCTGAGGTGACCAGGTGTGCCATTGCAGTGTGTGACCTGCTGCCGCGCCTTCTGCAGACACAGGGGCTGGAGGTGCGGCCCAAGACACTCCACAACCTGCTGTCCCGTGCCATTGAGTTCTACATCACATATGTCACCACGCCTTCGAGAGTGTTGCAGGTGAGAGAGAGAGAGAGAGAGAGAGAGAGGGGCTATAGAAACACAACTAACATGAAAGATCAAGAATATAAACTAAATTAAACTCATTTCTTGGAGCTAATCTTATTATTTTTAACTCCTGGTGAGGTCGACCGGTGTTGTATCTTGCTACCAGTACACACACACACACACACACACCTTTTTCTTCTTCTTTGCCTGATTAACCCCTATTGTCACTTCTGTAATCTTAACACACACTACTAAACACTCCAATTCTTCCCAAGCTTGTGTTCTTATGAGTGTAATCTTGCAGGGCATAATGAACGGTGACAGCAAGATTGAGGATCCATGGCAGCAGCTCTTCACAGTGGTACAGCTCATTGGATGGAACCTTGGCTGGGATTTAGTCAAGGGCTTTCAGAGTACTAGGTGAGCTGGCTGGCTGGCGGACTTAACTGATGCCGTGTTCCAGTGATAGTTTAACAGGTTGTAGTGGAAGTTGTTGGGGTTTTCAAAGGTGTTTTACATGGTTTTTAATTTTGACAGGTTGTAGTGGAAGTTATTGCGGTTTTTAAGTGTTTTTTTCATAGTTCTGTAGTTTAAAAGGTTGTAGTGGATGTTATTGGGGTTTTCAAAGGTGTTTTCAGGGTTCTATAGTTTAACAGGCTGTAGTGGATGTTATTGGGGTTTTCAAGGGTGTTTTCATGGTGACAGTTTGACAAGGTTTGTGTATCAGTAATTGTCATAACACCCATGATAACCAGAAAGAGAGAGAGAGAAAGAGAAAAAAAAGAAAAAAACAAAATATCTAAGAACAGAAACATGAGAGAGAGAGAGAGAGAGAAAGCAAAACAAAACCAACACCACTCATTTTTCTGTCACCTTTACACCCTTACATCCTTACCGCACCCTTACCGCACCCTTCCCTCACCCTCCAGCAACCGAGAAGTTATCCTACAGCGCATCCAGAACCTTATAGAGGGTGGAGCGAGGCTGGGAGGTCCGAAAGGGGAAGGAGGAGAGGACGTGAGGGAGGTCTTGTACACAACACTTACCATTTTCCTACATGCTCTGATGGACTACACGAAAAGACTCTATCCTGATTTTAACCAAGGTATGTTTTTCTTATTAATTTTGCTTGTGATTTGATGTGTTGGTTCCTTTGTTTCGTTTATTTTTCTCATGTCGGCAGGTTTGTTTGTTTGTTTTGTTTTTTTGTTTTGTTTTGTTGTGTTTCTACGTTGGTTAGGTTAGTGCATGTGTTTTTTTTTTTTTCTTTTTGTTTTTTAGGTTTGTGTTGTATCTTATTCTTCATATGCTTCTTTGTCTTCTTTTTCTCCTGTTCCTCTTATTCCTCTTGTGTGTGTGTGTGTGTGTATAGAGAGAGAGAGAGATAGACCTACTTCTGCTGCTACTACTACTACTACTACTACTACTACTGTCCCTTTCCATCAGATATATAAATAGATAGACCATTTATAAGTAAGAATATTATTACAAACACCCCCTACATCTCTCCACCTCCACACACAGAGACCACCTCCACCTCCAGCCCCCCCATGACCCTTGTGGAGGCATTTATCTACCCAGAGACCGAACCGTCGGAACCAAGCCTAGTCGTGCCTTCGAAACGGCCGAGACCATCCCTTGACGACGACCCAACCATCCCCATTATTACTGTCAGCCGCCCTGCTCCCCCTGGCGCCCCCGCTGCGGTTGTGGGGGGCCTGGGTGTCGGTGGGCAGGGGGGCATTGCAGCTGGTGGACTCTCCCAAGCACTGACGACTGCAATTAAGTGTTGGGATATACTGAAGTCATATGAACAGCTCAGGGCGGGTGAGTGTGAGAGAGAGAGAGAGTGTTAGGTAGTAAAATGGTGTTTCGTGTGCTTGGAAATAGTGTTTTTTTTCCTGTTAATAATGTAGAAATGTTAATCTGTCTCTAGAACCACAAAAACATCCTTGAAAGCCTGTGTCATTTATTGTTTCTTCTGTTGATAATGTAGAGATGTTAATGTGTGACTAGAACCACAAAAACACCCTTGAAAACATGCATCACATTGTTAACAAGAGAAACAATAAGTGAAACAGCTTTTTAAGAGTGGCAGATAAACAACATTACATTATTAACAGGAAAAACAACAAGTAACACAGAATTTTAAGGGCCTTTTTATGGTTCTAGTAACAGATTAACAACACTCCAGCATTATCAACTGAAGAAAAAACATTGAAAACCCGCCTCATCATCTCTGTGGCCTTGGAAAACACTAATGGTGAGAGAATAGAGCATATCTAAATCTTACCTCCTTCAGAGTTCGTGCGCCTGCTGGAGAGCCTCGGGTCGGAGCTGTGGTGGTGGCTCCGAGTCTTCACCGTGGACGTGCTGATCTACCAGGGCAGGTTGGCGGAGGCTGCGAGAGACCTGCGGCACACCCTGACCCAGCACCATACTTCCATGCAGCCCACCGCCTTTATCAGCACCAACCTCAAGCTGGCCTCTGTCTTTTATGCCCTCAGTAACTTGTCTGTACGTGTGTGTGTGTGTGTGTGTGTGTGTGTGTGTGTGTGTGTGTGTGTGTGTGTGTGTGTGTGTGTGTTACCACCTTCTCCTCTCACACTTAGACACTACAGCATTCCAAAAACTTCCTTATTCAACACCCTTACACACTTCACTCACCCTTATTCACCCTAAAAACACTCTTATTCACCCCAAATCACCCTCTATTCATCCTCATTCATCTGTACCCTCCCCACTCCTCCCCAGGGTGCGGCCGAGGCAGTGCTGGAGGTGGTACGACAACTGCCGGGGTGGGTCGGCATGGGAGGACTGACTAGCGAATTGACAGTGACAGCACCGCCAACTCACCGTCACCTTCACGTTCTCGCCCTCACCCGCCCACAGTGCCTCCAGTTTGCCACCACCCTGCTCATCCACGCCCTCCGCCAGCGTGTTGTGGTGGATAGACACACGGACGACTTCTGCATCGGTCATCTTATTACGTTATTGCAGGTCTGTTGGAGTGTGTGGGGGTGTCTGGCAGGGATGTAATGTAGAAATCTTGTTAATCTGTCGCTAGAACCGTAAGGACACTTGGATTGGTTAGGTTAGGTTCTGCTTAAGTGATGTGGGTTTTCAAAGGTGTTTTTTTGGTTTTGGTGGCAGATTAACAAGATTTCTACACTATCAACAGCAGAAACACTCTTTAAAACCCAGCTAGTCATCTCTGTGGCCTTGTAAAACAGTAGTGGTGATAGAACAGAGTATTTTAAGGGTGTTTTTATGCTTCTAGTGACAGATTAACAAGATTTCTACACTATCAACAGCAGAAACACACTTTAAAACCCAGCTAGTCATTTCTGTGGCCTTGTAAAACAGTAATGGTGATAGAACAGAGTATTTTAAGGGTGTTTTTATGCTTCTAGTGACAGATTAACAAGATTTCTACACTATCAACAGCAGAAACACACTTTAAAACCCAGCTTGTCATCTCTGTGGCCTTGTAAAACAGTAGTGGTGATAGAACAGAATATTTTAAGGGTGTTTTTATGCTTCTAGTGACAGATTAACAAGATTTCTACACTATCAACAGCAGAAACACTCTTTAAAACCCAGCTAGTCATCTCTGTGGCCTTGTAAAACAGTGACGAGAGAACATTTTTGAGCACACCTTACGTAACACCTCCCTCCTCCTCTTATTATTTCAGTACGAGTGGCCAAAATACAGCAACACTTTCGAGGAGGTGCTGCAGATCATCAGGAAGCAAGGTGTCTTTTCCTACCCTCTCTTCAGCAGCTACGTCACCACCCCTGATATATTAGAGGAGTTCATGTACCTGGCCACTAAGGAAGGAGGGAGTCTGCAGCTTGATATTATACCAATTTCTCAGGGGAACAAGTACGTGGTTCGTGTGCGTTTGTTTCTGTGACGTTTAGTGGGTGTTTGATTTGATTGGTAGAATTAGATGTAGAGGATGTAGGATAGCTATGCTGTACTTCTGCTACTTTTAAAAGGGTCTTGTTGAATTGATGTGGGTTTTCAAGGGTGTTTTGATGGTTCCGGTGACAGGTTAACAAGGTTTCTACGTCATTAACGGGAGAAATGATAAGTAACGTGGGTTTTTAAGGGTGTTTTTATGGTTCCGGTGACAGGTTAACAAGGTTTCTACGTCATTAACAGGAGAAATGATAAGTAACGTGGGTTTTTAAGGGTGTTTTTATAGTTCTAGTGACAGATTAACAAGATTTCTAAATTATTAACAGGAGAAACGATAAGTGACACAGGTTTTTAAGGGTGTTTTTATGATTCTAGTGACACACTTATGAGATTCCTACATTATTAACAGAAGTAATAAGTAACATGAGTTTTTAAGGGAGTTTTTATGGTTCTAGTGACAGATTAACAAGATTCCTACATTATTAACAGGAGAAACAACAGGTGACACGGGTTTTTAAGGGTGTTATTATGGTTATAGTGACAGATTAACAAGATTCCCTTGAGAACCCAGCTAATCGTCTCTGTGGCCTTGGAAAACAGTCGTAGTGAGAGAGCAGAGCGTTTCTTAATCCACCATAAACACCACCTTTGGTCCACAGACAGCAGAGGACCATCTCAACAAGAGGCGTGGACCGGGACCTCAAACACGACTTCAAGCTGGGAATGAAGAAGCTAATGTTGAGAAGCTCTGAGCCAATTGAGGGAACCATCGTGACCTTCCTGACTCGTGAGGGTTCCCTGCTCCACCAGAACTTGATGTAAGCATGTGCCCTGCCTCCCACGCCACCCCTTGCCCCCTTGCTGGCTGGACGCGCCCCTGGGATGTGATGCTTTTATAATAAGATAAGATTACAGAATTAGACTGAGAGGATAAGGTCATAGAATTAAACTTGAGAACAGAATCCTTGCTATTGAGAACAAGGACAAGGGCAAGGACAAGGACAAGGACAGAAAGACCTTGCTACTCAGGACAGGGTAGAGTTAAGGCCAGAATAGACAGAATAGATGAAAAGTATACATAAATTAAACCAGATAGCCCATTACTATTGAGGAAAGTATTTGACTTAACCACGTACGACCACTGTGCTGCCTGACCCATGTACAAATTCTAGCGTTTATCCCTTTATTCATGCATCTACTGTGGTCTCGGGGTTGGAGGTGCAGGGGAGGGAACAGTCTCAATGTGAAGGGGTAGAAGTGAACCAGTGTGTGCTGTGGGGCCTTTGCTGTGGGTGTGTGGGGCCAGCTGTGGTCCACGAGACTGTCCCTTTCCTGACGGGGCTGAGTGTGAATGATGTGTGTGCATGTGAACTGGTCTGATAGATAGATAGATAGATAGATAGATAGATAGATAGATAGATAGATATAGATAGAATTGCTCACAGGACTGATTGACTCTTGGGAGGAAATAAAAGCACTGGATATGTGGAATTGACTGTACAATACCTGGGTTTTCATTAAGAGGACGAAAATACTAATGTTTGGTGCCAATGAGTAATGTTAAACTGGAGAGGTTCACCAGGGAGGGAGGGATTGGGGATAACATTAAGTTTAAGGTATTTGTACTGGAGTGCTTATAATGAAAGTGATAAAATGTTATGATGTTTTGTTGATCCTTGCTATAATTTTTAGGTCAGCCAGCAACAGTTAATTTTGTTGGCTTGTTAGTTACTTTTATTCTGGCAATTAGACAGTTTAACCCAGAACAGCCCAAATTGGAAGAGATCAATGAGGCTTGTTTTGATTAATAGCGCAATGAACAAGGCAAATATGACACGAATCACCTTTGAAACATAACCGCCCAGCTCACAACTCCGAGGTTGCACGAAAACACAGCAAAGCACAAGGGAATGTGTGCGCCATCCTCATCCAAAAAAACTTAAGGAGTCATTTACAAGTGCACATGCTGATAATGAAACTAGTAAAAGTGATTCTGTTAAGGCTGCTGACATAAGGCTTACCACATTTATGGTGGAACACAATATAAGTTCCCGTGTGGCCGATCATCTGTGTGAAGTCCTAAAAGGTTGCTTCTCTGACTCCACTATTGCAAAGGAATTGAAAATGAAAAGAACAAAATGTCAAAGAGTGTGTGGTAATGTTATGGCACACTCTCACAAACAAGAGCTCATTAACATCTTGAAGCAGAACAAGTTGAGCATTGTTGTGGATGAATCCACAGATATATCGGTCTGTCAGAATTGATGCATCATGGTAAGAGTGGTTCAAGGAAATGCTGTTGTCACCAAATTTTGGGATTTAGTGCCATTATTTAGTAGTGATCCTAGTCAAGCTAATGAAGGTGCTACAGCTGCCAGCTTGTTTTCAGAGATAATGAAAACATTTACTGAAAATGGTATACCTACTTCTAATATGATTGGCTTTGGTTGTGATGGATGCAGCACTATGATGGGGCCTAATAACTCTGTGAGTAGCAGGTTAAAGGAACTTTGCCCAGGAATCTTTATTATGAAATGTGTGTGCCATTCTGCCCATATATGTGCCTCTGAAGCATGCAAACAATTACCTGATGCTATTGAACAACTAGCTCATCATGTCCACAACACATTCAAGAACTCTTCAAAACGATTGGCACAATTTGTAGAATTTCAAGAGTTTGCTGGGGCTCAAAAGCTTAGGATTTTATTGCCATCTAGAACGCGCTGGCTTTCCTACACGGCTGTTGTGAAAAGGATGCTTGAGCAGTGGGGCCCTCTTCAGAT
>NW_026973666.1:3540000-3552500 GCF_035594125.1 Scylla paramamosain
TGGTGGAAATGAGAGAGAGAGAGAGAGAGAGAGAGAGAGAGAGAGAGAGAGAGAGAGAGAGAGAGAGAGAGAGAGAGAAAACGTATGTATGTTAATCAGATAAAACATACAGTGTCATTGTGGCATTTCTCACATCACCCAGAGATAGTGGAGAGAGATTATCACGAGTTTGATACAAAAAGTGTTAATAATAATATGTTGTGTCTCCCTCACGCGGTCGTCTTGAAATTTGACACCAAGAAACTGAGAGAATTTTTATTTGTCTTCGCTGAAATGCTGCCAAGTGCGCTGTGCTGATGCTGTGAGTGTATGTACCTCGGCCCAAGGAAGATAGATTAATGCAGCAATTATTGGTTGTAAATAACAGCTGAATACTTGATTGCCTTAGAAGTAGTGGTGGTGGTGGTGGTGGTAATCGTGAAGGCGGGGGAAGAAAAGGTCAAAGAGCAGTGTATGAGCAGTAATCGTCACAAGGCCATGCAAGTTGGAAAGGGAGGAATGTTTTGTGCGGATAAGGTCAAGATGAAGAGGTGGCTCAGATTTTGGTGATGCACGGGTGGTGGTGGTGGCGGCGGTGAGTGGGTGTGACGTGTGTTGCAATGCGTCGCGGCACGTCAATAGCAGCACGGCCCCGGGTGACGTGCAGCACGGCGAGACAAGACGAGAACACGGCAGCAGTCCTGTAGGGAAGACAGGCGGGAGGCGGTGACGAGGCAGAGGCGTGGCGGCGGCGACCCAGCTGGCAGGGTGAGGGGTGAGGGTGCGGGGCTGTGGTCACGCCCGCCGCCTCACCGGTCTCGTGTTACCGTCACGTGTGGCCAATTGATCCCTGCACGCCAGGCCGGCTGCTGGAGAGCTGGAGCCACCACACCTGGGCGGCATGGAGGACTACGACGAGGACCTCAGTGAGAACAGCTTCTTCGCGGCACTCACCCGCGACCACCGGGCGCTGCTGGAGCAGGCCGCGGCGGACGGCTGGCTGCTGTGCGTGCCCCGGGCCCAGGCAGCGCCCGCGCCCCCCCTGGAGGACGCCGTAGTGCAAGCCCACGTCCTGGTGCCCTGCGAGGACGACCCGGACACCAGGTTCAGGACGTTGGGCGGTAGGGGAGCCTCCCTGGAGGGCAGCGTGCTGGTAGTGGAGGGGCAGCAGGGCGCGCCCCGTCCCGTCAGGGTACTGTTTGACGAGACCTTCTACGAGGAGGAGCTGGGACGCTACAAGGTGGTGTGTGTGGAGGAGGCGCTGCACGAGGCCGGGCGCGGGACGGGGCCGGCGCCCCTCGCCTTCCTCACTTCGCTGCGGGACTGTGTGGAGCTGCTGTGGGCCGAGGCGGGAGGCTCCCGGGGCCTGGCCAGGCTGGACGCCCTCCTCGCAGGTTTCCAGGCCACCCACCCACTGCTGGAGGGTGAGGAGGTGACGGCGGTGCGGGAGGCGGTGGGGGAGCTGTACTGTGAAGCCCTGCAGGTGGCGGTGGAGGAGGGTCAGGGGAGAGGGGGGGCGGGACTGGGGATGCTGGGGTTGGCGGTGGAGAGTTACCTGCTGCACAGCCTGCACGCCAGGCTGGTGCGCTGCCTTGCCACACACCGTGCACCAGACGACGCCCGCTTCAACCACGCCCTCAAGGCCCTGTGTGACCTGCAGCCTGGCGACCTGGGCCTGCCCCCCGTGCTGGCCGGCAGCCTCACCCGGGCCACGCTGGAGCTGTCTGGTCTGGCAGACCACACCACTCCCCTGGGCAAAATTGGCTGCCTCAAGAGGGCCGTGGCCCAGCTTGGCCGGGAGGCTGGACCCCTGACCTCAGACCAGCTGCTGCCGGCACTGGTGGTGGTGGTGGTGCGGACCGGCCTGCCCTCCTGGCCCGCCCAGCTGGCCTTCCTGCGGCTGTTCCGCTTCTCTGCTGCGCCGGTGGGCGGCGGCGAGCACGACTTCTACCTGTCTTCCCTGGAGGCAGCCCTGCAGCACGTTGCATCGGGGGCCCTGTTGGGGCCGGCCTGCCCCGAAGCAGACAGTGTGCTGCGCTGTGCCTCCACCACCGAGGCAGCCATGGCCTGCAGCCCCAGCGTGGAGCAGGACCCCTGCATGCGCTACTTTGAGTGTGTGCGGCAGGGCCTGGTGGAGGAGGTGCAGGCCTTGCTGGACGGCCACGGTCACCCACACAAGGGTGGGGAGGGAGTTGCCGTGGAGGAGGGCGACGCCGAGCTGTGTCACCCACTGTGCCGCTGTGAGCGCTGCGAGGGCATGCTGCACCAGCCCCAGGAACACTCCTGGCCCTGCCTGGCGCTGGAGGACTCCCTGGGCCGCACTGCCCTGCACCTGGCTTGCATGTTTGGCCGGCCAGCCGTGGTGGACCTGCTGGTGGGCCGTGGGGCAGCCCTGGGTGCCAGGGACCAGCGTGGGGCGTCACCCTTGCACTACGCCGCCCAGCGGGGCCACCAGAATGCCCTGCTGCTGCTGTTGCACGCTGGGGCGGACATCAACGCCACAGATGGGGAACAGAACACAGCCCTGCACCTGGCAGCCCTTCACGGCCACTTGGCCTGCGTCAAGGCGCTGCTCTTCTACGCTGAGTCAGTGGGACACCACGTGGAGATCAACGGCCAGAACACAGCCCTTGACACCCCGCTGCACCTGGCTGCCCGCTGGGGCCACCTGGCCATTGTGGAGCTGCTGCTGGACCGCCTGGTGGCCTTGGGCCTGCCTCTGGCCCTGACCAACCGTCGCCGCCTCACAGCCATCGAGTGCGCCCACAACCAGCTCATCGTGCGGGCCATCCTGGATGCCCGCAGCAGGGCCCCAACCCCGGATGCCCCAGGCCGTGCCAGGTCCAGGCTGGCGGCCGTCGCAGTGCCCCACAGCCCGACCACACACTTGGATGGGCCTGGCAGCCCCCAGGGGAGGGGTCGCCTAGAGGCCAGCCGGGCAAATGCTGACAAGATGCTGAAGGCGGTGCGTGTGGGGGACGAGAGGCTGGCCTGCTTCTACTTGGGCATTGACTACGACACTGTGGCCCCCCAGACTGCCCCTTCCTCCCAGGCAGCCCCCACCCTCTGCCACCCCCTGTGCCAGTGTGCCCAGTGTGTGGCCAAGGCGCCCCCCAGCCTGGGCACGCAGGGGGCGGCCTACACGGCCCCCATCAACGCCTGCGACAGGCAGGGCCGCACTGCGCTGCACGAGGCCGTGGCGGGTGGCCACCCCAGGCTGGCCAGGCTGCTGCTGCAGCATGGCGCGGACCCCAACGTGCAGACCCTGGACCAAGGCCTCACCCCACTGCACCTGGCCGTGCGCAGCGGCCACACAGAACTGCTGGCAGACCTGGCCCGGCACGGCGCGGCGCTGGACCTGGCCGACACCCTGGGCAACACTGCCCTTCACATGTGCTGTGCCAGCGGCCAGGGCGAGGCGGCTGGCCAGCTGCTGCGCCTGGGAGCCTCGCAGGGCCTGTCCAACCTGGCCAGCCGCTCCCCCATCCAGGAGGCGGAGGAGTATGGACACTGGCGCGTGGTGGAGGTGCTGCTGGGCCGGCCCACACCCCAGTAGTGGCTGCCCCCTGCCGCGCCCCACTGTACCCCTCACACCCACCCTGCACTGTGAGTCACCACACCACCTGCATCATGCCGTCCACTGTGTGTGTGTGTGTGTGTTGTGTGTTGTGTGTGGCGTGTGCACTGAGGCTGGCGTGTGTTGCAGGTGATCTTTGGGCCCATGTTCTCCGGCAAGACGACGGAGCTGATGCGGCGGCTGCGGCGCTACCAGCTGGCCAAGCACCGCTGTCTGGTGGTGAAGTATGCAAATGACCTCAGGTGAGACGCACTCCTCGCTGTCACTGCACACACTGGCGCCTGTCACTGCCCTAACAATTCCTGGTTAAATCTGTTCCTTGTGATGAATCTCCCTACATTTCCAAGCCTCACTGGGATAAGGGACGTGACAAGGCTGACACAAAATTCTCAGGGTCACTTCAGTATTAGGCTAAATTAAATACTAGATCACTACCACCACCACCACCACCAGGTACGACAACACCTCCCTGGCCACACACGACAAACAGGTGTTGCCAGCCATGTCCGCCACTCGTCTGCAGGAGCTGAAGGAGACTGCAGCAAGCTATTCCATCATTGGCATTGACGAGGGGCAGTTTGTGAGTGTCCTGTTGTAGTAGTTGTTGTAGTAGTAGTAATGGTAGTTGTTGTAGTAGTTGTTGTAGTGATGTGTTTAATGTATCCTTCATTATTATTGTTATTGTCTCTGTAAGTAAGGTGACAATTGTAGACTTGAAAATATTGCTATACTCTGCAGTATTAATAGAAATTTTTTTTGTTGACTCACTGATTGATTGATTTATTCATTCATTTATTTATTCATTCATTTATTTATTCATTCATTTATTTATTTACTTCAACAAAAAGTGCAACATTTTCCTGTTTTTCTGTGCAATTTTAAAGGGAACCCATTTTTTTCTCCCTCCTCCTTATCTTCCTTCCCCTGCATTACCCCCCTTATTCCTCCCCCTCCTGCTTCTCCCCCTGCAGTTCCCAGACACAGTGCAATTCGCTGAGGGGATGGCCAACGAAGGAAAGACAGTCATAGTGGCAGCTCTGGATGCAACCTTTCAGCGGCAGGGGTTCGGCAACATTCTACAGTTGGTACCCCTGGCCGAGAGCGTGGTGAAGCTCAGTGCGGTGTGCATGGTGTGTTTCCAGGAGGGCCACTACACCAAGAGAACCACCACAGAGACTGCGGTAAGTGTGGTGTGTGCGGTGGTGGTGTGTGTGGTGGATGGGTGTGGATCTGTCTCTGTTTCATTGTGTGTGTGTGTGTGTGTGTGTGTGGTAGATGAATAGGTGTCTCTATCTCTCAATTTCTCCCTTACAAAGAACCTATTCAATCCTCGCCTCTCTCTACTATTATTCTCTCTATCTCTCTATCTTCCTTATTACACAGCCTACTCAATCTTTCCTTTTGTTATTCTCTCTCTCCCTCTCTCTCCCACTCTCTCTCTCTCCCTTAAAAGCTAGCTCATCTTCAGTCTCGCTCTCCCCACAGCTGGAGGTGATAGGAGGCAGCGACAAGTATATATCAACCTGCCGTTTTTGCTACTTCAACACCTCACCACAGCCCTCACCTGCCAAGAGAGCATCTGTGTCACCTCATCAGCTTGTGCCTCTCAAAGCTGTACAGGTAAACACACACACACACACACACACACACAGGTAGATAGATAGATGTTCTTAACTGCCTTACGTTCACACATACACACAGATAGATAAGTTGATAGATATATTTTAATTGGTACACATTTGGATATATATTGATTATTTAAATGGATAAATAGACTTTTTACTACTACTACTACTACTACTACTGAACTGTCAACATATTATTATTATTACTATTATTATCATCATTACTAACATCTCCCTCTCTCTCTCTCTTGACAGGAAAGAGAGAGTGACTGTTCAGCAAGGAAGTGTTTAGTCAACAAGGAAAACTACCTGAACATGGAGACTTCACACTGACAGCACCTTACAGCACCCTACCACACCCTGGCAAGCCCCACTCACCTTCACCCACACCCTTTCACCCTTAACAACCTTCACCCTATCCTGTGCTCTCTGCCCTGCATCCTTAACTGCCACAGTCATCCTAGCTTATATCACCCTAGCTGTTTGTTATTATTCACCCTTAGCACACTTGTCACCCTTAACCTTGTCTCAGTCACCCTAGCTATTACTTCCCATCACCCTGTCACCCTTAATATGCCTCCCTCACCCTAGTAATTATCTTCACCCTAGTTTTAGATGTTACTGCATCACCCTCTTCCACCCTGCTGCCCTGTTTGCTCCCTGCCTCGCCCTTCCTGGCCCAGACTTCTTGTTGGCTGTCACCCTGTCACCCTGTCTTCATTGAAATTGTTCATTGATGTAGTTGTTGTTGTTGTTGTTATTATTATTATTATTATTATTATTATTATTATTATTATTATTATTATTATTATTATTATTATTATTATTGTTTCTCTCTGCACAAGATTATATTTTTTTACTTTTTATTTTATTTTTTATTGACTTTTTTTTTTTATCAGGTAATGCATTTCTGTGTGTGTGTGTGTGTGTGTGTGTGTGTGTGTGTGTGTGTGATGGTTACAAAGATACTAAAGCATTCCTAATTTTAGAAACGTCAATTATTATTATTATTATTATTATTATTATTATTATTATTATTATTATTATTATTATTATTATTATTATTATTATTTATTTATTTATTTATTTCATATTTGGTGTTTATTTTCTTTTATTTGGCACAATTGAATCTTATCATCTCCAAATTAATCACAAATTTTAGTTAGGTTTAATTGCGATGTGGAGTTTTGATGTCAGGTCTTTAAGTAATAAGAAAATAATCAAATAACATTAATAAGAATAAGGAAAGGTAATACTGGTAACTAATTTAACATAAAAAGTACTCATAAGCTTTTATATTCTATTGTTTTTATTTACACACACAAATGCACAAGAATTAAAAAAATAAATAAATCAACACCCGTTTTCTTTTTATTTTACATACAAAAACATTTACACCTTAATTTCTGGTATAAAAAAAAATCACCGTTTTCTTTTTATTTTATCGACATACACAAAAAACATTTACACTTCTCTTAATTTCTGGTATAAAAAAAAAAATCACCCGTTTTCCTTTTATTTTATCGACATACACAAAACATTTACACTTCTCTTAATTTCTGGTATAAAAAAAATCACCCGTTTTCCTTTTATTTTATCGACATACACAAAAACATTTACACTTCTCTTAATTTCTAGTTTGATGCTAATGTTAACAAAGGTAATGAATAAAACGAAAGCAATAATTGATATTTTGTAAACTGGTATATATGTGTGTGTGTCTGTGTGTGTGTACTGCATCACTAAATAATTATGTCCTTAGGTGGGCAAGATAATGGCGAAAAATATATTAAGCTTGTAATGCTTATTTAAACACTTGTAAAGCTGGCAGGGAAGGCTGGCTTATATTGTAATCCATGTATCTTTCTGATTGACTGACTGGCTGACTGGTTGGCTGACTGACTGGCTGACTGGTTGGCTGACTGACTGACTGAATGGCTGACTGACTGACTGGCTGCATGATTGACTGGCTAGCTGGCTGATTGACTGACTGGCTGGCTGGCTGGCTGATTGACTAACTGGCTGGCTGGTTGGCTGACTGACTGGTTGACTGACTGGCTGACTGGCTGACTGACTGAATGACTGAATGGCTGGCTGAATGGCTGACTGACTGGCTGGTTGGCTGGCTGACTGACTGATTGACTGATTGGCTGGCTGGCAGATTGGCTGGCTGGCTGACTGACTGACTTAACTAACTGACTGACTGATTGACTGAGTAACTGACTGATTGACTGATTGGCTTAATAACTAATTAACTGCCTGATTTACTCATTGGCTGACTGACTGACTGACTGACAGACTGGCTGACTTAAAAAAAGAAAAACGCTTACCTGTTCATATATTGCAAAAAATAAACTATAATAGAAAAAAATATTACTTATTAATGTTTCATCACATCTCAAAGCAATAATATAAAGTTTGTTATTTTGTTCACATTATAAAACAATTGCTAATGCTATAGTGTACATGCATATATTTACGGCATACAATTTACATATATATATATAAGCAATAACATTTTAATCTACTGTATTGTATATTTTTTTATAGATAATGCTGATGCTGTAGTTAATATATATAAAGAATATAAGAAGTAAGAATATAAGAATATAAGAAGTAAGTTAATATATATAAAGAAGAAAATAGCTCGTTTTCTTTCTTTAGGCTCGTAACCTTTGTAAAGTCGACTTTGGTTAATGAGAAGAAAAAAAAATATTGGTTTGGAGAGAAAAAAGTGGAGGAATTTATATAGTTTAACGGGAAAAGTGGAGGAAATTAGTTTTGGAGGAAAAGTAAAGGAATTTGAGGTTTTGGAAGGAAAAGTGGAGGAATTTATGGGTTTGGAGGGAAAAGTGGAGAAATTTATGATTTTGGAGATAAAAAAAAGTGGAGGAAATTATAATTTTGGAGGGAAAAGTGGAGGAATTTGAGGTTTGGAGGGAAAAGTGGAGGAATTCATGTGTTTAGAGAGAAAAGTGGACAAAATTATTGTTTTGGAGGGAAAAAGTGGAGGAAATTAGTTTTGGAGGAAAAAGTGGAGGAATTTGAGGTTTGGAGGGAAAAATGGAGGAATTTATGAGTTTGGAGGGAAAAGTGGAGGAAATTATTGTGTTGGAGGGAATAAATGGAGGAAATTTTAGTTTTGGAGGGGAAAAGTGTAGGAAATTATAGTTTTGGAGGGAAAAATGGAGGAATTTGAGATTTTGGAGGGAAAAGTGGAGGAATGAGAGAGAGAGAGAGAGAGAGAGAGAGAGAGAGAGAGAGAGAGAGAGAGAATTATTATAACTACTGTAAATATATATATATATATATATATATATATATATATATATATATATATATATATATATATATATATATATATATATATATATATATATATATATATATATATATATATATATATATATTAAAATAAAATAACTATTGCGGAGTATTAAATGTCTAATTAATTCTGTAAAAAATAATAAAATGGAAAATAAAAAATAAAATAAAATAAATTAAATTAAAAAAAAAGGTTATGGTGCAGTACTAATTGTATTATAACTTCTGTGAATAAAAGATAAATAAATAAATAAACAATATAAAATAGAATGAAATAAAATAACTTCTTAAGTGGGACCTAACTAAATAAAAAATAAATAAAAATAAAACATAAAATAAAATAAGAATCTAGAAACATAAAGAGAAAGATTTGTTGTTGCATATAAAAGCACAACAAAAGTTTGAAAAGAACCGCTGAGACAATTTAAAAAGTGTTTCCCGCCTTAAGGATTCATTGGGAGAAGGATGTGACCGAAGGGAGGACATACTGCGCCGCTCCTCCGCCTCCACTACTTACAAAAGGGTTTAATTGAAGTGACAGGTTCTTAAGGGTGTTTTTACTGATCTAGTGAGAGGTTAACAAGATTTCTACAATATAAATAGGAAAAATAGTAAATGACACGGGTTTTTAAGGGTTTTTATGGTTCTAATGGCAATATTTTTTTAGATTAACAAGATTTTTACATTATTAACAGGAGAAATGATAACTGACACGTGTTTTTAATGTTTATATTTATGTTTTGAGTGAGATTAACAAGATTTCTGCATTATTAACAGGATAAATAATCAGTAACGGTTTTCTCTACAGTTCTAGTGACAGATTAACAAGATTTCTGCATTATTAACGGTAAATAATCAGTAACGGTTTTCTCTACAGTTCTAGTGACAGATTAACAAGATTTCCACACTAATAGCAGGAGAAACACTCTTGACAACTTGGATAATTGTCTTTGTGGCCTTTTGGAAAACAGTCGTGGTCAGAGGCTGTTCAGTGCAAAATTTCTTCTTCTTCTTCTTCTTCTTCTTCTTCTTGTTTTCTTTTTTTTTCTTTTCTTCTTTTCTTTTCTTTTTTCTTTTTTTTTTTTCTTTTTTTTTCTTCTCCTCCTCGTCCTTTCTTCTTCTTCTTCTTCTCCTCCTCCTCCTCCTTCTTCTTTTCTCTTCTTCTTCTTCTTCTTCTTCTTCTTCTGGTGACCTCAGCCGCTCCCATACAGAGAGAGAGAGAGAGAGAGAGAGAGCGGGTTGCAAGGTCATAATAGCACCTGTGAAGGCTGACTGGAGTACCTAATTAGTGTACCTTGTTTGGCCAGGTGAGGACAGAGAGAGAGAGAGAGAGAGAGAGAGAGAGAGAGAGAGAGAGAGAGAGAGAGAGAGAGAGAGAGAGAGAGTTTTCGTTGTTTATATTGATATCTGAGACACGTTTTCTCATTTTTCGTTTATTTATTTATTCATTTCATCTACCTTTCAATATTCGTCATTTTTATTATTATTATTATTATTATTATTATTATTATTATTATTATTATTATTGTTACTGTTGTTGCTGCTGCTGTTGTTACTATTATTATTATTATCATCATCATCATCATCATCATCATCATCATCTATTTCATTACTGATTTATTCATATTTGCTAAAGATAATTTCTGCTACATACATTAAATCAAACGTAACAGACAGAATATTTACCCACAAATATAAACTCTAACAATAATAATTTAATAACATCAAGAAAAACTGAATAATTTGCATCTACAACTTTAACAGGTATATCAAACCTCACTATCTTCAGTCTTATCTAATCTAATCTGATAGTGGTGCAGTAACGCCCCTAATTATCGTACACATGGCGTCATCTCCTCATTTGTCTTTCAGTTCCTCAACGCTCTCTCTTCAGCTACTCTGTTATCTCCGTTAGCATTAATTCCTTCTATTTTACCTTTTATATATTTATGTTATCAGTTATGCCTGCCTGTTTCTGCATTCTCTGTCATTTTGTTATTTTTCATTTTGGAATTTTGGGTCTACGGGGAAAAAGTGGAGGGATTTTTGGTTTTAGAGGAGGAAGTGGAGGAATTTGTGGTTTTAGAGGGAAAGTAAAGGAATTTGTGTTTTTTAAAGGAAAAGTGGAGAAATTTGTGGTTTTTTGGAGGAAAAGTGGAGAAATTTGTGGTTTTGGAGGGAAAAGTTGAGGAAATTTGTGTTTTTTTAAGGAAAAGTGGAGGAATTTGTGTTTTTTTTTAAGGAAAAGTGGAGAAATTTGTGTTTTTTAAGGAAGAGTAGAGAAATTTGTGGTTTTGGAGGGAAAAATGGAGGTATTTGGGGTTTTGGAGGGAAAAGTTGAAGAATTTGTCCTTTCTGGAGGGAAAAAAGGTAAAGAATTTGAGGCCTAGGAAGGAAAAGTAAAGAAATTTGAAGTTTGGAGGGAAAAAGTGAAGGGATTTGAAAAAGATGGAGGAATTTAAAGTTTTGGAGGGAAAGGTGGAGGAAATTTTTGTTTTGGAGGAAAAAGTGGCGGAATTTGAGGTTTTGAAGGAAAAGTGGAGGAATTTTAGTTTTTGGAGGGAAAAAAATGAAGGAATGTGAGGTTTTTGGAGGGAAAAAATGGAGGTATATAAGGTTTTGGAGGGAAAAGTGAAGGAAATTGAGTTTTTTGGTGGGTAAAGTTGCGGAATTTGAGATTTGGAGGGAAAAAGTGGAGGAATTTGAGGTTTGGGAAGGAAAAAATTAGAGGAAATGAGTTTTGAAGGGAAAAAAAGGAGGAATCTTAGTTGTTTGGAGGGAATAAATGGAAGAATTTGAGGTTTTGAAGGAAAAATGGAGAAATTTGAAGTTTTGAAGGGAAAAGTGGAAGAATCTGAGGTTTTCGACGGAAAAAGCAGATAAATTTGAGGTTTTGGAGGAAAAGTATAGAAATCTGAGTTTTTGGAGGAAAAAAAAATAGAAAAAAAGAAAAAAAAACTATTAATAAATTATACAGGATTAAAAAATAGTCCTTAAAAAAAAAATACGTTTAAAATATAGCTAAACTTCCTTTTAACTTCAAAATACCGCCATTTCACTGATCTGCCATAACACCCATCTCTCCATTCACAATCCAAACCCTCCTACTATCCCTTTATCCTTCCCAACACCCAAGGACTCTATATTCTAGTACAGAGACCCCTTGGCATAGCATTAGGGCGAAGCAGGTCCGTAAACAGACATCCACAACTCCACAAACTGTCGTCCTAACACCACCTTGTACTAGATCGCTTTGCTCCATCACAACTTGTATTTTCAAAAGCCATGTATACGATAAGTCTGGTTCTCAAGAGTGTTTTTTCTTTATGTAATGTAAAAATCGTGTTCATCTTCACTAGAACGGTAAAAAAAACATCATTAAAGACTCGTGTAGCTTCATCTAGCGGTGTTTTATTTATCTTTCACATAATCTATAATAAAAAAAAAAAACACGTTAAGGTTATATTAATACCTCCAGATCCACACTATTATCTTCACTATACACATCCTTCTGTTATAACCTCATATTTATTATTATTATTCATCGCCATTCAATAGACTGACCTTTCTTTCATATGTAAACCATCCCACATAATCTATAATAATAAAAAAAAAAAAACAGGGTAAGATTATATTAGTACCCCCAGACTTATACTATTATCTTCACTATACACATCCTTCTGTTATAACCTCATGTTTATTATTATTATTTATTTATTATTACTATCCTTTCTTTCATATATAAACCATCCCCACAATATACAGTAAAGTCAAAGGGCAAGACTACTTAACCCCCATATTGTTTTCACTGCACGCTTCTCCTTAGGTACGCCTCCAATGTACGTTTTTGCTATTAGTCCTTCACCCTGCATTATTTCAACAAGAGCATTACCTTATTAGTAAACCTCCACTTATACTGTCATTTCCACTACGGTTCTGTCAACACTCCTCCGTTTACTATGATGATACACCTCTACTTGACAAATGTACGGTTT
>NW_026973666.1:3562500-3600000 GCF_035594125.1 Scylla paramamosain
TGAAAGATTCAAGGTCAGGCCAGACTCCACATTGACCTCTGCTCTCTCTCTCTCTCTCTCTCTCTCTCTCTCTCTCTCTCTCTCTCTCTCTCTCTCTCTCTCTCTCTCTCTCTCTCTCTCTCTCTCAAACACACAGTTAATTAGAATTTTAATGATTATTGAGAGCTTACACACACACACACACACACACACACACACACACACACACACACACACACACACACACACACACACACACACACACACACACACACACACACACACACACACACACAGAAGAGAAAAAGTGTACATGTATGCGTATATGGTGTGTGTGTGTGTGTGTGTGTGTGTGTGTGTGTGTGTGTGTGTCTCGATACTTTTGTTGTTTCCTCTCTCTCTCTCTCTCTCTCTCTCTCTCTCTCTCTCTCTCTCTCTCTCTCTCTCTCTCTCTCTCTCTCTCTCTCTCTCTCTCTCTCTCTTTAATCTCTATTTTTCTTTTCCTTTTGTTTCCTTTTTCTCTAAGCCTCTTCTTTTTGATTCCTTCCCTTTAACTCTCTCTCTCTCTCTCTCTCTCTCTCTCTCTCTCTCTCTCTCTCTCTCTCTCTCTCTCTCTCTCTCTCTCTCTCTCTCTCTTTCTCTCTTTCGAGTTGCTTGTATAATTGAGAGAGAGAGAGAGAGAGAGAGAGAGAGAGAGAGAGAGAGAGAGAGAGAGAGTTGTATGAATAATATCAACAACAATAACTACTACTACTACTACTACTACTACTACTACTACTACTACTACTACTACTACTACTACTACTACTACTACTACTACTACTACTACTACTTCTAATATATGGATACTATGCCCTAGAGAGAGAGAGAGAGAGAGAGAGAGAGAGAGAGAGAGAGAGAGAGAGAGAGAGAGAGAGAGAGAGAGAGAGAGAGAGAATAAAAGCGAGTATTTTTTTGTTTATACAGGAAAGTGAGAAAAGATAAAAAAAAAGAAAAAAGAAAATGGCGGAAATTAATAATGATAATACAACAACAACAACAACAACAACAGCAACAACAACAACAACAACTATTACAACTACTACTACTACTACTACTACTACTAACAACACCACCACCACCACCACTCTTAACAACAACAACAACAATTTCTATAACTACAACAACTACAACAACAACTACAACAACAACAACAAATGCACATCTACAACTGAGGACCTTAACAACACCTATAACTTACGATTATCATGTACAATTCTTAACAACTATTTCATCAACAACAACAACAACAATAACAACAACAACAACAACATTAACTTGGATTTATTTGAAAAGTACAAGAGTCCAGAAACCTTCCCGTTATTAATTAAGGTGAGAGAGAGAGAGAGAGAGAGAGAGAGAGAGAGAGAGAGAGAGAGAGAGAGAGAGAGAGAGAGAGAGAGAGAGAGAGAGAGAGAGAGAGAGAATTTACCTGTTGGGCCACAAATGAGATTGAATTTAAATAGGTAATGATGTGTTACCTGAGAGAGAGAGAGAGAGAGAGAGAGAGAGAGAGAGAGAGAGAGAGAGAGAGAGAGAGAGAGAGAGAGAGAGAGAGAGAGAGAGTTATTTTTTTCCCTATAGTAGAATAAACAACTATGTATTAATACGTATAAATATATCTATTATTATTATTATTATTATTATTATTATTATTATTATTATTATTATTATTATTATTATTGTTGTTGTAGTACGATATTTCATTGTATACGTCTCTCTCTCTCTCTCTCTCTCTCTCTCTCTCTCTCTCTCTCTCTCTCTCTCTCTCTCTCTCTCTCTCATTTCCCTTCCATTTCTTTAATTTTTCTTCCCTTCCTTCTGTCTATCAATATATCTATCTATCTATCTATCTATCTGCCTACCTGTCTATCTACCAAAGACCAACAAATCAGCTGGTACTTGTTCTTCTCTTGTATTCCCTTGTGTTTCTCTCGTGTCGTGTCCATACATGTTCTTTGTTTACTAATTAAGACCCGTTTTCTTTGTTCACAGGAGTTTGCAACGCTAACTAAAGAATTAAACGGGGCTCGGGAGAATCTTTTGGAGAGAGATGAAGAGATAACGGAACTGAAGGCGGAGAGAAATAACACCAGGGTAAGTCTCTCTCTCTCTCTCTCTCTCTCTCTCTCTCTCTCTCTCTCTCTGTTGTTTTGTTATTTTTTTCGTGTCGTGTTTTCTTCTTCTTCTTCTTCTTCTTCTTCTTCTTCTTCTTCTTCTTCTTCTTCTTCTTCTTCTTCTTCTTCTTCTTCTTCTTCTTCTTGGATTTTACTTGACTTACCTCATCAGACCTTCCTCCTCCTCCTCCTCCTCCTCCTCCTCCTCCTCCTCCTCCTCCTCCTCCTCCCTGCTTTCTTTTCTTTTTCTTTCTCCTTGTGTTTTCTGGCGTCAAGGAAGAAAGGAAGAGATAAAGTAGATAGAGCATTATTGTTAACTCTCTCTCTCTCTCTCTCTCTCTCTCTCTCTCTCTCTCTCTCTCTCTCTCTCTCTCTCTCTCTCTCTCTCTCTCTCTCTCTCTCTCTCTCTCTCTCTCTCTCTCTTAAATTAGCTTTTATTTCTCTTCTTTTTCTTTCTTTCTTTCTTTTCTTCCTTCCTTTATTCCTTTCTTTTTTTCTTTCTTTCTTTTTTTTTCTTTCTTTTTTTCTTTCTTTCTTTTTCTTTCTTTCTTTCTTTCTTTCTTTTTCTTTTCTTCCTTCCTTTATTCCTTTCTTTTTTTCTTTCTTTCTTTCTTTTTTTCTTTCTTTTTTTTTTCTTTCTTTCTTTCTTTCTTTCTTTCTTTCTTTCTTTCTTTCTTTCTTTCTTTCTTTCCTTCCTTCCTTCCTTCCTTCCTTCCTTCCTTCCTTCCTTCCTTCCTTCCTTCCTTCCTTCCTTCCTTTTTCCTTCCTTCTTTCTTCCCTCCCTCCCTCCCTCCCGTCACCACCACCACCACCACCACCATCACAGCTCGCCCCTCCCCTGTAGTTACCACCACCACCACCACCACAGACACACAGACAAACAGACAAACAAACAGACACTTTCACAAACCACAACTAGAAGTAACACAATAATATCAACACGAAACAGAAACACAGTCGGAACCATGCATACGTAACACACAGAGACACACACACACACACACACATTCACACACTAACCCTCTCCTCTCCCTTCTACAGTTACTGCTGGAGCACTTGGAGTGTTTGGTGTCACGGCACGAACGTTCTCTGAGGATGACGGTGGTGAAGCGGCAGGCGGCGTCCCAGAGTGGCGTGAGCTCAGAGGTGGAGGTGTTGAAGGCGCTCAAGTCCCTCTTTGAGCACCACAAGGCCCTGGACGAGAAGGTGGGACTGTTGGGGAATGTTGGGGGTGGCTGGGACTTGCTAGGGGAAGCTGGGGGTGTGTGGGAGAGGTTAGGGGATGCTGGGAATGTGTGGGAGAGGTTAGGGGAAGCTGGGAGTGTTTGGTAGAGTTTAGGGGATGCTGGGAGTATGTGGGAGAGCTTAGGAGGATGCTGGGAGTGCGTAGGACTTGCTGGGAGTGTGTGGGAGAGTTTATGAGAGGCTGGGAAACTTATGCACATGTTGGGAGAGGCTGGAAGTGTGTGAGGAGAGTGTAGGACATACTAGGGGATGCTGGGAGTGTGTGGGAGAGTGAAGGAGAGCTTGGGAGTGTGTGGGAGAGCTTGAGACATATTGTGGGAGGTTAGGAGAGTGTGGGAGAGTGTGGGAGGGTCTGGGGGCATGCTGGGAGAGTGAGGGCAGGTAACGTGTGTGAAGGTGGTTGACAAGCTTGAAGAGTGTGTGAGAGAGGCTGGGAGAGTGAATGAGTGATTGAGAGGCTGTGAGTGTCTGAGAGAGTGACTGGCAGGATTGGAGGGTGTGTGAGTGAGAGAGAGAGAGAGAGAGAGAGAGAGAGAGAGAGAGAGAGAGAGAGAGAGAGAGAGAGAGAGAGAGAGAGAGAGAGAGAGAGAGAGAGAGAGAGAATTTGTGTGTGAAAATCTATGGTGTTAGAATGTCATGTTTCAGTTACTCTCTCTCTCTCTCTCTCTCTCTCTCTCTCTCTCTCTCTCTCTCTCTCTCTCTCTCTCTCTCTCTCTCTCTCTCTCTCTCACCTCTGTCACCACACACCATTGCATTCAAATCCAATTTCCACACACACACACACACACACACACACACACACACACACACACACACACACACACACACACACACACACACACACACACACACACACATTTCTGTGCACTTTTAAACATATTGTGTGGCGTTTCCTAGAGAGAGAGAGAGAGAGAGAGAGAGAGAGAGAGAGAGAGAGAGAGAGAGAGAGAGAGAGAGAGAGAGTGAGCTATCTCTATCTCTATCTCTACAGGTGAGGGAGAGATTACGAGTGGCCCTGGAGAGAGTGGCTTCCCTGGAGGAGGACCTCACACACACCAGGGAGGAGGTGAGTGAGGAGGAGGAGGAGGAGGAGGAGGAGGAGGAGGAGGAGGAGGAGGAGGAGGAGGAGGAGGAGGAGGAGGAGGAGGAGGAGGAGGAGGAGGAGGAGGAGGAGGAGGAGGAGGAGGAGGAGGAGGAGGAGGAGGAGGAGGAGGAAGTGAGTGAAGAGGAGGAGGAGGAGGAGGAGGTATTTAGATCCTTCATGAATAATTTTCACTAACTCTTCTTCCCTTGTTCTTCTTAAGGAGGAGGAGGAGGAATAATAATAATAATGATAATAATAATAATAATAATGATAATAATGATAATAATAATAATAATGATAATAATAATAATAATAATAATAATAATAATAATAATAATAATTTCCCTTACAATAATTCTTAATGATCCTGTTTCTCATACATTCACTATACAATCCCTTTATTTTCCCTTATTATTCCTTTTTTTCCTTGTTTTTCCATACAATCACCCTTTTTCCCTTTATTTTCCCCATACAATTGCCTTATTTCCCCCTTTTTTCCATACAGTCACCCCTTTTTCCCTGTTTTCCCATACAATCACCCTTTTTCCATTTATTTTCCCCATAAAATCACCATTACAATCCCTTTATTCCCCCTTACAATCACCCTATATCCAGTTTTCCACATACAATCACCCTATTTTCCCCTTTTTTCCCATATAAGCACCCTTAATCACCTTTCTTTCCTATAAAATCACCCTAAATCACCCTTTTTCCTCATTTCTCCTATATAATCACCCTTTTTCCCCATTTCCCTAGCTGAGCCAGTACAAGATGGGGAAAATGCCAGGGGATGGGGCGGAGGGGGCACGGGTCAACGGGGAGGCTGCCCCCCAATCCCTGGATGGGCCAACCCCGGGGGTGAAGGGCGCCCCCTCCTCTGCCACCAACAGCGACCAGGCACATGTGGTGAGTGGGGGGCAGGGAGGGGGGTGAAGGGGTGTGTGTGTGTGTGTGTGTGTGTGTGTGTGTGTGTGTTTTCTTTGTTTATTTATTTATTTATTTATTTATTTATTTTTTTTTGTGTGTTTTTGTTTTCTCATTCGTGTTTGTTTCCTTTTTCTTGTTTTTTTTATAGTTTTCATATTTTCTTTTCTTTGTTTTCTTCATTTTCATTCTTTTTTTTTGCTTTTTCTTTTCTTCATTTTATTTTTCTTGTTTTTTTTTTCATATTTTTGTTTTCTTGTTTCCTTTTCGTTAGTTGTGACTTCTCCTTTCCTCCTTTCTTTTCCATTTTCTTTTCTTTCTTCTGTGTTTTCTTGTTATTATTGCCTATTGTATTCCTTCCTTCCTTCCTTCCTTCCTTCCTTCCTTCCTTCCTTCCTTCCTTCCTTCCTTCCTTCCTTCCTTCCTTCCTTCCTTCCTTCCTTCTCTTTGTCTCCTATCATATCTTTTTTATTATCACTCTCTCTCTCTCTCTCTCTCTCTCTCTCTCTCTCTCTCTCTCTCTCTCTCTCTCTCTCTCTCTCTCTCTCTCTCTCTCTCTCTCTCTCTCTCTCTCTCTCTCATTTCTTTCTTTATTTTCTTCCATCAATATTCCCTCTTTCTTCTTTTCCTTCTTTGCATCCTTGTGCTTTGTAACTCCTTTGTATATAATTTCCATTTTTTTTTTTTGTATACATTTTTCAAGTGTCCATCAGTCTATATAATTACTTCCCTTCCCCCAGTGAACGTATTTATGTATGTATGTATGTATGAATGAATGAATGCAATGTAACTGTTTTAATTTTCCTTCTTTTTTTATTATCATTATGCATCACTAACTTCAATATTTTACAGATGGAAGGGGCGACTAATGTAAAGATTGACGTGTGACTCACTAACATGCAGAGTCTGTAGTGTTATTGGTGCAGTAAACTATTAAACATTGGATGGATAGGTATCTGAAATTAGTTTAAGTTTAAGAATACCAAATTTTACAGGTTTTTATTAAGATTTTGCCTTATTTACTGTTATAAAGTGGCCATTACTACTACTACTACTACTATGCCTTCACCCATCCCAATTCCAGCCACACTAGGGTATAAATTGTAAGAGTAAATAGAATATCCATTTAATTTATAAGATATTCATACAATTATCTGATTATTAGAGGTTTGCTGTATCATTAGTAAGAGAGAGAGAGAGAGAGAGAGGGAGAGAGAGAGAAGAAAACAAAACTGAACAGAAGTATTTAAACCAGAAAGGAGAAGGAGAAACAGAAACAGGAGAAGGAGGAGGAGGAGGAGGAGGAGAAGGAGAAGGAGAAGAGGAACGAAAGGAGAATGGGACCACCGCCATCACCACTGCAACCACCACCACCACCACCACTTCTGTCAGTAAGATGATGGAGCTTCAAGCATCTTTAGAAAAACAGGTAATGATCTTGGCCCTCTGCTGAGCTCGGCTGACGGCTGGCTGACCTCTCGCGACCCACCCTGACCTCACCTGCCCTGGCACCCACCTGGCCCGCCCACAATCCGCCCAGCCAATCAAAAAGCAGGAAAATAGAGAAATAAAAAATGCATATTCGTTTATCAAAAAAGGCCCAAAATGGTTCCCTCCCAGCGGTGTCCTTTTTGTTTTGTTTTTGTTTTTCGACGGGTTGACTCGAAAGGAATGGAAAATTTTGTCGAGGGTTGTGTTGCGTTGGAAAAGAGTTGTTGTGACTACTAATGACCTAACAAGCAGCCGTCAGCTATGCTTTTATTACTACTACTACTACTACTACTACTACTACTACTACTACTACTACTACTACTACTACTACTACTACTACTACTACTACTACTGTTTCTATTTGCTAAACTAATACAACTATTGCTATATTTTCATGATCTAAGCTACTACTACTACTACTACTACTACTACTACTACTACTACTACTACTACTACTACTACTACTACTACTACTACTACTACTACTACTACTATTATAAAGTTTACATTTCCACCATATTTATCATTTTTTTTCATTTCCGTAACCACAATTAAGTTTTTATTCTTTATTTTCATTCTATCTTCATTTTATTTAGTTTTATCTCGTATCATCATCCACCTTTATTTATTCATTCATTTATTTATCCACTTATTTATTTCTGTGGCTTTCCTTCACTCACTGCTTCCACTGTTGCTTCTGCTGCTGCTGCTGTTGCTTCCGCTTCTGCTAATTCCACCACTGCTACTGCTGCTGCTGCTGCTGCTACTGTTGCCACTGCACATTCTTTACTCACTCACTGCTACTAATGTTGTCTAGGAGGAGGAGGAGGAGGGAAAGGGGAAGAGGAGGAGGAGGAGAGAGTGAGGAAATATAGGAGGAGGAAGAGAAAGAAGGAAAGTTGATATGAGAAGAGAGAGGATGGAATGAAGAGGAAGAGGAAGAGCAGGGGGAGGAGAGAGAATGTGAGGAGGAAGAGGAGAAGGAGGAGGAAGGAAAGAAACTAAGAGGGTGCAGAAGAAAGGAGCACTAGACAGCTCCTGACGACTTCAAGCTGAGGACGTCACCAGCAAATTTCCACTCCTCCACTCTTCCACTCGTCCACCCCTCCACCTTCAGTCTACAAGGAACAGCCACTCTGCCCTCTGTATCTGTGAAGCACTATGGTTTTCTGCCCAGCTTGAGTGACAGAAATGATCCCCAAGTATGGATGACTGAAGACAACAAGGAATTAATGAACGAACAGAAGTCTTTAGAAATTGATCCTTTCCAGCTCACAGTGTTTGTTATATTAGATTGTACAGATGATGTGGCTACAGCTTATCTCTCCAGTTTATAGTACAGATTGAAGGGATAGTGTGCAGATGAATTGCCTCTCTAGTTTAAGCCCTGTTCACACAAGACGTTTCCTACTGGGGCAGTCTCCATTATGTTTGTGTGTGCCAGACAGTGCACAGGCAGGTCCAAGCAGTGCCAGGATGGATGCGGAGGAGGCAGCTGTTTGAAATGGTCAAAGCTATGAGAGAGACAACATTGGGTTCATGCAATTTTACAAGACTTACTCATGGCATGTATACAGCCTTGTGCCTGAGTGTAAGAGAACATGACAGCAAGTGTTTCAGTTATCTTGGAATGTCGGTGAAATCATGCCATGGTAACGCACATTCTCTCTCCTCATTGGTAGCATCGCAGCCAATGAGGGAGTGCGGTGCCTTCCAACTGTGGCAGCTGCTGTTTGAATGATGCCGCAGCCTTCAGTGTACGAGTATCTTGAACTGCCTGCCAAGCCAGTGTTTGCAAGGGGCATGGTGGTGCTAATGTGGTTACGTGTGAACAATCCCATAGACTACCAATGACTTTGCCACTGCATCTTTGCTACCATGCATACCACGCTACCACCTCGTGTGAACAGGGCCTCGTAGTACAGGCTGAAGGGATAGTGTGCATATAACTTGCCTCTAAAGTTTATAGGCTGCCTTACACGATGCTGCTTTTGACACAAGACACAAGCTTCTTCTGCCGCCAGCTTCTTGCCCTCCCAGAGTGAATTTCAATCCGATAAAGTCACAGGCAGCAAACACTTGACACAATGCTGGCAGAAACTACGAATTTGCCAGTATTTTTGGACAGTCCTGGGCGTCTTGGCATCACAGGATGATGTGGTGTGAGCCGCTGTTGTCCTCTGTGCAGGGTTACTTTTCACTTGTGTTAGTTTTGGTGCCGTTATAAAGAGAGATGGACACAAAGAACACACAGTAAGCAGCACAGCATGCACACCTTCACCCACTGAAGTCGTTGCCTGTAGTCTGCACTAAACTTAGCCATCGACTCATTAGACCAGAGCGGCGAAGTTAGACGTGTTGAACTTAACGGCACTGTCAACTAGGTGCCACAAATTTGTTATTTTATGTGTCTGAATTAAAGAAACTGCTCTCAGACACTCACCAGGGAATGAAGAAGCTTGTCCAGGGAATTTTATGTCCCCAAATTAAAGAAACTGCTCTTCAGACACTCACCAGGGAATGAAGAAGCTTGTCCAGGGAATAAAACCTGCGGTGCGCACGTGACGCTTAGTTCTTATTGTAGCAGGTCGTACAGGTTGTGGCCATAATGTACAGCTCTTCTCCAGTTTACAGTACAGTTTTTTTATTGTAGCAGGTTGTACGGATAGTGTTGCCATAATGTACTTGCCTTTATAGTACAGTTTTTATTTTAGGTTGTATGGGCAATGTGTGTTTATAATGTATGTGACTTTTTTTTAACTCATATTTGTAGTGGTGTTTTTATACTGTTAGCAGGGATGATGTTCCTGTGTTTATTGGTGCACCATTGTGTCCTAAGTCTTTGTGTTATATTTGTATATTAGCACATATCAGCAGTAACATGGCTATCTTAATTTGATGTAACATTTTCCTTATAAACCACGTTGCATTTTTACACTAGCACATTCTACGAGTAACATGTGAATTATAATTTTGCGTAACATTCTTTAAATCATTGCAATACATTTTTATGTTAGCACAGTTTAGAAGTAACGTGCTTCTACTTATTCACTGTGACACTTCCTCCCTTCACTTTATCAGACAGCATTTATAACTTTAAATGTTACTAATGTTGGTGACCTCTCACTGTCTCCACTCACTGCATTGTGTATGAAGCCAAGTGTTGGGTTGTGCTTCCTTGCATTGCACTCGCCTCTTCCACCACAGGGCGATGCAGCAGCTCGTGATGTCAGTTCCCTCCAGAGTGACAGTGTGATGCAACCATTTGGCCAGACTAAGAGCTATATTCTGAAACACACTCGCCACACCTCCATTACTTTTCAAAGGCTCTAGTTGAAGTGACACGGGTTTTAAAGGGTGTTTTTATGGTTCTAGTGACAGATTAACAAGATTTCTACATTATTAACAGGAGAAACAATGAGTGACATGGGTTTTTAAGGGTGTTTTTTTGGTTCTAGTGACAGATTAACATGATTTCTACATTATTAGCAGGAGAAACAATAAGTGACATGGGTTTTAAAGGGTGTTTTTATGGTTCCAGTCACAGATTAACAAGAGAAACAATAAGTGACAGGTTTTTAAAGGAACAGTACGTAAAATGGTGACGTAAAATTGTCTATCTCATCACTTCACACTGGGAGAATCATAAACGCCGCGAGCTGCATTAAACTTACGTAAGGTCTTCATAATTACGTATTTGCTGCGGTATTTATTTCATTTATTCTTTATTACTTTTTGAGACTGTGTGTGCTTTTGATGTACTCTGGCTTATGTGTAAAATGTGTTCGTTTGTTTGTATTCACGTGTATATTTGTACCCATCTATTTTTTGTACTTTTATGGGACTGAGTCAAGGTTGTGTGTGTGTGTGTGTGTGTGTGTGTGTGTGTGTGTGTGTGTGTGTGCGCGTGTGTGTGTGTGGGTGTGTGTTTGTGGGTGTGAAAATAATTCTTCTATTTCATATTGCATTATGTTAATTTTTTATCGCTATGTATTCTCTCTCTCTCTCTCTCTCTCTCTCTCTCTCTCTCTCTCTCTCTCTCTCTCTCTCTCTCTCTCTCTCTCTCTCTCTCTCTCTCTCTCTCTCTCTCTCTCTGCCAAACTGACGCACACACGCACTTGAGAAAAAATATTTTGTTTTATATTCTCTTGCATTATCTCTCTCTCTCTCTCTCTCTCTCTCTCTCTCTCTCTCTCTCTCTCTCTCTCTCTCTCTCTCCTCTCTCTCTCTCTCTCTCTCTCTCTTCAATACATCATTAATTTTTCACCTTATTTGTTGCTGCCACACACACACACACACACACACACACACACACACACACAGCCCCTCCAACACCACTCAAAACAAAGCACCAAAGAAAAGGGAAGTTAAAAAAAAATGAAAGACCTGAAAGATGAGGCAAGAAAACACCTACGTAACACTCGGTTTGTCCTCGAACCACCCAAGACACACTAAACAAAAAAGAGAGCAAGAGAAAAAAAAAAAACATCCATGACACACACACACAAACACACACAAACACACAGACAGACACCTACACACCCCATCACTTCAAGAACAAACACCAGAGGAAAGATGAAGCGAAAACGAACCTAGGAATCTCACACAGAACCCTCCCTTTGCAGACGGCGGAACTGAACGCAGCAAGGGAGCGGGTGAGAGAGCTCCAAAACCGGCTGCAGGAGCTTGAGGAGAACCTGCAGATGACACAGAAGGAGCTGGTGAAGGCGCAGGAGATCAACTCAAGGCTACAGCGAGACTTGAAGGTACGAGGCAGCAGCAGGAGGAAGAGGAGGAGGAGGAGGAGGAGGAGGAGGTTGTGGGATGGATGTGTGTGTGGTTGGAAAAGAAGGAAGAGGAGGAAGAGCATAGGTGTGGGAGGAGGAGGAGGAGGAGGAAGAAGATAATTGGGAGGAGTAGGAGCAGGATAGGTGTTGAAAGAGGAGGAGCAGGAGGAAGGAAGAGGATGAAGGGGAGGAATACAAAGGAAGCCCAAACAGCAACAGGCATTGATATCCTTAACTAATCTAACATGTTTTTACTTAATTTAATCCCATATAACTTAACCTAACCCCATTTGACCTAACCTAACCCATGAAACACCCTCTTCAACTTAACCTAATCCCTTTTCACCTAAACTAAACCCCTAAAACATAACCAAACTCTACTAAACTTAACCTAACCCTCTTTAACACAATCTGATCCCCTTTGTGTACAGGAGAACGTAGCACAGAAGGAGGACCAGGAGGAGAGGATCGCCACGCTGGAGAAGAGGTACTTGAATGCCCAGCGCGAGTCCACCTCTCTGCACGACCTCAATGAGAAGCTAGAGGAGGAACTGAAGAACAAGGAGGCACAGTACAAGGTTAGAGAGAGAGAGAGAGAGAGGGGGGGGGGGGAATATTTGTAAAGACTTGAGATAGATGAATACCAATAAAGAGAGGTGATAGAGGCAAGAAGTGAACAACTGAAGAAAGAAGTGATAAATATCGATAGATGGTACAAGATAGAAACACACACACACACACACATACACACACTGCATTAATTTTATTCTTTATTTAATTACAAGACAGTCTCACCTCCCTTCCCCCTTCACAGCTACAAGAGGACAAGATTCGAGCACTGCAGGAGAAAGTGGAGTTGAGTGAACAGAAGCTGGCACAGTATGCTAAGCTGCCAGATGTGGAGCAAGAATTGAAGCAGCGAATGGAGGCGCTGCATCAGGTGGGTGGATGGATGGATGGATGGATGGGAAAGAAAGTGTGTGGATGTGTGTTTTTTTTTTTTTTTTTGTGTTATAGTTGTGGAGTGGATGGAGGATGGATGGATGGAAAGTGTGTGTGTGTGTGTGTGTGTGTGTTTGTTCATTATTTTTATTGTTTGTTTTCCATTTTACAGTTATATTTTCTTATGTTTGGTGTGTGTGTGTGTGTGTGTGTGTGTGTGTGTGTGTGTGTGTGTGTGTGTGTGTGTGGTTTTGAGTTAATTTGCTTTCATTTTTACTTTTTATCCTTATTCCTTTTTCTATTCCTGTTCCCTTTTCATTCCTAACAAGCTTTGGAATATAAGCTTAAAATGTTTATCTTATCCAGCTTTGTAATATAAAAGCTTAAACATTTATTACCAGCATTAGCATATATAAGCTTAGTTAAGTTAAATCATTTGCTAAATAAGCTTAACATTTCTTTTGCTTATCCACAAACTAACATTACAGTATAAGCTTATTTCAGTTATCATTACTCTTGCTAAGTTATCTTAATAGTTTCTTGCATATCAACAAACCAGCATTGTTATTTAAGCTTAAGATAGCCAGTTTATTACCAGTCTTGCTTATCAGTCTTATTCCAATGGGCCTAGCCAGTTTATTACCAGTCTTGCTTATCAGTCTTATTCCAGTGGGCCTAGCCAGTTCATTACCAGTCTTGCTTATCAGTCTTATTCCAGTGGGCCTAGCCAGTTTATTACCAGTCTTGCTTATCAGTCTTATTCCAATGGGCCTAGCCAGTTTATTACCAGTCTTGCTTATCAGTCTTATTCCAATGGGCCTAGCCAGTTTATTACCAGTCTTGCTTATCAGTCTTATTCCAGTGGGCCTAGCCAGTTTATTACCAGTCTTGCTTATCAGTCTTATTCCAGTGGGCCTTGTCTTACTTCATGTGATCTCTCAGTGTTGTGTGCCCTTCAGTGGTCACCTAATGTTCCCTTTGTCTGTACCACTGTGGCCCCAACTGTACTGTGCTACCTAAGCCCTGTCACTGAGGCTGTTGTTGCTGTTGCTGTTGTTGTTGTTGTAGTTGTTTCAAAATGTACTTTCTCCCTCCCACAACTTACTGTCCATGCCTCCCTCCCTTTCCCTTCCTCTCCCTTCCCTTCCCTCCCCCTCTCCCGTCATTGTTCCCTCCACTCTCTCTCTCTGATTGCTGTTTGTGTGTCATTCTATTTCTCCATCCCATTCTTTCTCCCTGGCTCTCCCTCCCTCTTTGACCCTCCCTCCCTGTCTGTCTGTCTCCACTTTCCCTCCCTGTGTCTGTTTGTCTCTGTTCTTTCCTTCCAACTCTCCACCCATTCACTCTATTTGTCTCCACTCTGCCCCTCCCTCCCTGGCCCATATGTCTGTTTGTCTCCCCTGTCTTTCCCTCCATCCCTCCATCCCTCCCTCCCTCCCTCCCTCCCTCGTCCACTCACCCTCCCTCCCTCCATGCTGCTTCTAGGTACAGGAGAAGCATGGGAGCGCAGAGGATCGCATCCAGCGTCTCGAGAACCAGTTGGATGAGAAGGGTGCCGAGCTGCTCAGACTCAACCAGCGACTCAAAATGAATGAGGACCACAACACTCGACTCTCCAGCACTGTCGATAAGCTGCTGCAGCGTGCGTCAAGGGGCTGAGGGAGGGGCGGGGGCAGGGGCAGGCTGGGGTGTGTGACGGGTGGGGTGGAGTAAGGGAGGGTATGTATGTATGTATGTATGTGTGTGTTCGTGATGGATGAGGGACATGATGTTAACTCTAGCACTGTGGGTTGGGTGCTGCAGTGTGTGTGTGTGTGTGTGTGTGTGTGTGTGTGTGTGTGTGTGTGTGTGTGTGTGTGTGTGTTACCTAGTTGTAATTTTAAAGGATTGAGTCAAGCTGGTTTTATAGTTAATTTGCCTTGTATATCTTTCAAGCTGTGAATACTCCTTACACACACATAGCTTGGTCAGTCAGTGCATTCCATCGGCCGATTGGTCTGTCAGGAAAACTATATTCTTCACATAACTCTTCACTCTTCTGTACATTTTCTTACTGTGTCCTCTTAGTGTCTGTGTGTATGTGTGTGGCTTCATCTGTGACTCACAAAACATCCAAACTTTCTTAATTAAATGACCAACTACAGATACACTTGAAGGAGAGGATGTGTGTGTGTGTGTGTGTGTGTGTGTGTGTGTGTGTGTGTGTGTGTGTGTGTGTGAGACCTCCAGAACACCCAAACATGCTTAACCTAACCCGACTCTCACATTGCAGAATCAAATGACCGACTACAGGTACACTTGAAGGAGAGAATGCACGCCCTTGAGGAAAAGAACGCCCTCACTGCTGAACTGGAAAGAACGCGTAAGATCCTTGAAGACTCTGCGCAGGAAAAGGTACGTAGAAGCCTTGTTTATTTACGTATTTATTTACTTTATGCATCCTGGTTTACGAAGACAAAAAGAGGATGAAGAAATATATATTAGAATATACATGATGCCAGAGTAATATAGTAATGAATAATGATTGTTGATAAATGAGTAGAGTAAGGATAATGATAGTTAATGATATTTATGCATATTAGTCATTGGATAGTGTGCTAGTAATGATGATAATGCTAAATAGTGATGGTGGTGTGAACAACTGTAATTTTATATATTATTTAGGATAGTTTGGGGTGTTTCTATGTTTTATTTGTGTGTGATTGAATTGTTGAGCTTGGTGTGTGTGTGTGTGTGTGTGTGTGTGTGTGTGTGTGTGTGTGTGTGTGTGTGTGTGTGTGTGTGTGTGTGTGTATGTAGTAAATGCCTGAGTGTGTGTGTGTGTATGTGGTATGTGCTGAGTGGTGTGTGCCTGTGTGTGGGCCGCCTGGCGTGGCAGTAACCCGTGTCTCGCCAAAGGAGCGGCTCCAGCAGGAGTTGGATAGCGTGAAGGCGGAGCTGGAGAGTGTGTTCCCGGGAGGCCTGGTGGGGTAAGTGAGGGGCGCCGTGTCCCCCCGCCCCCCCTCGCTGCCCACGCTTCCCACCACCTCCGTGCCACCCCCAGACTCTCCCCGTGCCTCCGCCTCTCACTCTGTCTCTCTGTCTTGGTGTTTGCTTGATGTATTGCTTTTAGATACTTTTATTTCTTTTGTTTTCTTTTGCTACAGAATGAAATATTGAAAGAATTGTCCAGGCGACAACTAGAGGCTGAACAGCTGAAGCAACAATTGTTGCAACAGGAGATTGCCTTCAATATTAAACAGACAGAAGCTTTGACCAGGTAAACATGAGCAGGGCACAGCCAGCGTTCACCTTGACCCGCTCTGGCCACGGCCGTGGCGGGGCGGGGCCCCTTGGCACCGCGCCCCACCACGGCCGCCGTGTCAGTGTTGTGGCCGCCGCCCCAGGCAGGCAGACGCACGGACAGACAGACGCTGTGCCGCCTCACACTCACGGCTCGTAGCAATAGTCACTCGAACGACTGACTTGCAGCTGACTCGCCGACTCACAGACTCACTGACTCACTGACCGGTGGTGCAGTGCTGCCCGTGTGCCACCACAGGCTCCCCCTCATCCTCCACCCCTCACGCCGCACACTGCCTCATCTCTCACTCACCGGTCCTCACAGTAAAGGCATAAAGTCACTCACGCTTCCTCTAAACACCCCAAGACTCACCACTGTGTTAACATCCTTGCCTTTGTCTTAAAGTCCAGGCTGCCCACCCTCCTCTCACTACCACCACCACCACTACCACCACCACCACCATGTGGCAACACAGCACTGCCACACTGCACTGGCACTGAGCAGTTAAATTTTATGAGCATTCCAGTACTGTTTGTTTGAATCTCTATTGTGTTAATGCCAGGTTAAATCTTATACATTCCAGTACTGTTTGTTTGAATATCACAATGTAGAGAGAGTGTCTTCAGACTAGGCAGTTCAGTTTTATCAGCATTTTGGTAATTTATTTAACCTTTCATTGCGAGATACAACAATTCACTGCATTTAGAGCAAAGTATTGAGTCTTTGTAAGCATCTGCAAGAAAGAACAGCATAAAAAAGAATAGATTTTGCAACTTATAGCCAGTACAATGTTTGGAGGTTAGTATAGAATAAAAAAAGGTTACGTCATTAGATAGTGGTGAAGGAGAAATGTGCCAAAGAGAAGTTCAAGGGTTAAATCTGTGACTTTAAGACCAGGTTAAGTTTTCCTTTCCATTCATTCCACTAGTTATTTTGAATCAGTGCCACGGGGAGTGTGTGTTGCGCTGTGTTGGCAGTGTTGACGTGATAGCAGTGCGGCTTAGCTACCACAGCCCCCACTGGCGACCCCCACACACCACCACTGCATGCAACACTGTGGTGGGGTGGCACTGCATCTCCACCTCAAAACAAACACTGTATTGTGCCTTGAGTGGTAGAAAAGTAAAGAAAGAAGAATCATTGTACAGTCACAACCAAGAAAATAAAGAAAGAATTAATGGATAGTTGATGTTGGGAGTCCTGTAACCTGCTGCTCTCATTCCCACTGTGTAGCGTCCTCCTTCAGTCTGACACCTTCTGATCTTGCAACCTTCCACTTCTGAGGGTTTTTAAGGTGACAGGCGGCACATTGGAGGAGTATTAGAGGAAGAAGATGAGAAATGGTTGAGAAATGAAAAGAAAGGAAGGAAGGAGATGAAACGGTTAAATTAGTGGAAGAATATGGCATACAAACTAAATGAAATGGAGGAGAAAGGAAAGGAATAAAGGAAGGAAGGAAAGAGACAAAATGGTTAAATTAATGGAAAAATGTATGACGTGAACAAACTTTTGGCTGTGACTGTACATATAATTGATCATAGTGTTTGTTTTGAGTTTTGGAGACGTAAATGCCACCTTGCTACGTACGTACTGCAAGAAAACATCGTGGAGTGTGAGACGTAATTCTGAGCATGCCTTAACTATAGTGATGATGTTACACTATTCCAACAATGGCACACACATATGATGATATTCGCTATTACAATCATGGTACGTAATCTGCTAACACCATGACTTAAGGTTAGGAAAGTTGATGAGAGGTTAAAGTATTTTGTATTATCAAATCTGCATTCCTTTGTTCTCAGATTTTTAGTACTTTATCTTGTGTATTTTTGACAGCCTGTAGTGGAAGTTACTGGGGTTTTCAAGGGTGTGTTTCATGGTTTTTTAGTTTAACAGGCTGTAGTGGGAGTTACTGGGGTTTTCAAGGGTGTTTTTCATGGTTCTTTTGTTTAACAAGGTGTAGTGGAAGTTATTGGGGTTTTCAAGGGTGTTTTTTCATGGTTCCAGTGATAGTTTAACAGGTTTCATATCTTTTAGCAATTATATCTGTTACTACTACTATTATTACTTCTACAACTAATATCTTATTCCATCCCTTTCTTCCCTTTCAATCTTTTCTTTCTGTCTTCACATATCTTCTATCAACCTTTCTTACTTTCCCTTATTCTTCATCTTACATCTTTTCCCTTCCTTTCATTTCTTTCCTTTCCTTTCCATTCCTTTTTCCTCCATTTCTCATCTTCTACCTCCTCTTTACTCTTCCTCCTCCCCTCACTTTCCCATGCAGGTCAGTGTCACCAACCGGAGGGGAGTTTGTCCGCAGCACCTCCCACTCCAGCTTCGACTCTCGCTCCCTACCACGCCGGCCTCCCTCAGCCCCTCCTGCACACAAACGCACCCCAGGAAGCTTGGATGAGGAGAATTCACAGGTGAGATACACACACACATACACACTAGACATTACGAACTTGACACAACACTGCAAAAACAAAATTACGTAAGATGCACACACCCACCAACACACACACACACACACACACACACACACACACACACACACACACACACACACACACACACACACACACACAGACACAGACTCACCCACTCCTCTTCCATCTCCTGGCAGGCAAACACAGGCTGGGAGATGACTGGGGGACACATGCCGAGCCAGTTCACCAGCGAGGGAGGGGAGCTGTCTGACGGAGAGGCCGAGGATGCAGAGTCTATATTCTCCCACATTGATATGCTGTCACCCTCCCACCACCAAGATACACAGACTCTAGTTATTATGCTGCAGGATCAAGTGGAAGCGATCGACAATGAGATCAGGTGAGGATAGAGGGTAGCAGTGTGTTGAGGGATGAAGGGAGGGTCAAGTGGTCGTAAAAATAAATAAAGGAAGGGAATGTGAAAGTTAAGGATTGGTGTAATGAAAAGAGGTTAATTTTTGGGCGTTTTTTTTTTTTTTTTTTTTTTTTTTTTTTTCCCAACTACTATTGTTCTTGTTGTTGTTGTTTATATTTTTTTCAACCTTTTACTGTTCATTATTTTTTTAATGTTCCTGTTTATTTATTTATTTATTTATTTATTTATTTATTTATTTATTTATTTATTTATTTATTTTATTTATTTGATATTGGTGTTATTACATATTTCTTTCTCTTCTATTACTACTACTACTACTACTACTACTACTACTATCTCATTCTCTTTTCTGGTCTCATTATTATTTTTACTTTTATTATTTAATTTTCTCTCTCTCTCTCTCTCTCTCTCTCTCTCTCTCTCTCTCTCTCTCTCTCTCTCTCTCTCTCTCTCTCTCTCTCTCTCTCTCTCTCTCTCCCCAGCATGCTAGCAATCTCAATACCCACTATCACCATCACCACCTCAGTCTTGGTCACGTCACAGTAGAAGCACTAAGTTCCCTCTCTTTTTTTACGTCATGCTGAGCAACCTTTGACGTAATGTTATTTTTGGCGTAATTTTATTTTATTTTATTATTTATTTTTTATTTATTTTTTTACTCAGTATTCTTCCTTGTTATTCTTTTTGCAAGGTGTGTGTGTGTGTGTGTGTGTGTGTGTGTGTGTGTGTGTGTGTGTGTTTTATTTTTTGTGTTTTTACTGTTTTATTTATTTTTTTTCAGATTATTCATGAAAAATCTCTATTGCTCATTTATCTTTCATCTATTTTTCCCAATTATTTATTTTATTTTTCCTCATCTTTTCTCTATATTATATCAAGAATCTATTTTATTGTATAATTTTTTTTCCCTCATCACTCACATATACATTACAAATCCATTATATTTCATCTATCATTCCATTTTTACTCTTCCATCCCCTCCCATATTTAACTGTTAAGCATCCCTGTCACGTTTTTCCCATAGTTACCTGACAAGCTGGTGTAGTAAGGCTCGCCACACATATCTGCTTGATTTACACTCGTAAACCAGTCACCACCACTGTTCTGTTCGCCTTATGTGACTTGCATGCATCTAAGCTTCCTCTCGTCTTGTTTGTTGCTTGAGTTTATTATGCAACCCCACAAAAAGTTATAATATTTTTCTTTCTTTCTTTCTTCCCCTTTTTTTCAGTCTGGGTTATTTTATTGGTGTTTCAGAATTGCTGTTTTCTTGTAATTTCTCCCTCTTTTTTCTTTTTCTTTCCTTTTTTTTCTGTTTTTTCAGTCTCTGGGTTATTTTATTGTGCCAAGTCTTTCAGAATTGCCATAGTTATAATATTTCCTTGTTTTTCCCTTTTTTTTTCCTTTTTTTCGTCTTTGGGTCATATTATTATCAAGGTCCTCCAAAATTCCTGGGTTATTTTTTGTGCCAAGATGTTTCAAAATTGCTGTAGATTCTTATACGTGTTGATCTTGTATATCTGGTCTCCTGTATTGATGTGTTGTGTCTGTTTCCTCCTCTGGGTCACTTTGGTGCGTTTGAGAATGTTCACTTTTACATAAAATTCCCATCTTACGCTCTTGTTATTTTGTTTCTTGTAACTCTACAGGTTACGTAAAATCAATGTTATTTTTTTTGTCAGAATTAATCAAGAATTCACATTTATGATACATTTTGTTTTATTTTTAATTATAACCACTGGCTTGCATCAGATGACCTGTATAATTACCTTATATATTTCTAATTAACCAGGAATTCTCTATATTACATATTATTTTACTTTATAATGACTAGTTGACATCAAATCACCTGTAAAATTACCCTTATATTTTCTGAGTTAATTAAGAAGTGCCACACACGTTCCTCACCTCATGTTACGTTGTGGAGAATCACTGTGATGATCTGCAGTGAATCCTTCCCGGTGTGCTGTCACATTTCAGTTCAAATTTCCCACTGTAGATATTGGGCCGTATTCTGAAACACTTATGCACTGGACCTCCATTCAGAAAAGGCTCTAGATGAATTTGGACAGGTTTTGAAGTGTGCTTTTATGTTCCTAGTGGGAGATTAATAAGGTACCTACATCACCAGCAGGAGAAAGTCTCTTGATAACCTGGCTAATTATCTCTGTGGCCTTTGAAAACAGTCATCGCGAGAGAAAGAGAGAGAGAGCAAAGCGTTTCTGAATACGGGCCATTGAGAGATTCATATTCAACTTCCCACTGACTTAATCCTTTGTTTCCTGCAGTGAACCTATGATCTTATGTTTCTCTCTCACACAGACAGGTGGAGACTAAGAGAATGCTATAATCCCTGTACTTTATATAATGAATAGAATGCTAAGGCCAGTGAAAGAGAGCTAAAAGAACGGGGGAGATGCGAGGAGGTGCACTCACTCACTGTCGCAAACTTAACTATAGACACAACAACGATTTGCCTTTATTTCCCTTCAGATTCTGTTGATGCGTGGTGGCTGTTGCCTCCTGTTTTGCCTCTTCTTTTGTCTCATTATGACTTGTGATGCTCTCTTGTTTTCCTCTTCTCGGAGAACGGTGCACACAGGCCCACCCCTCACACACATATTTACGTACCTATTCTGCACCATTAAGGAGGTCTGGAATGTGATGGAGTGGTGTGAAGACAGTGATAGGTGCAGGAGTGGTGTCTCTAGGGTTAGGAAGAGTGGCTGGCTTCATGGGGCTGAGTGGGATGGATAAACAGTGTGAAGAGAGCGTTATATGCAGGACTTGTAACTTTAAACACACACACACACACACACACACACGCACACACACACACACACACACACACGTACAGACACAAACCAAAACCTGTGTGCACCGCCCTCTCTCTCTGCCTCTGTCTCTCATTCACTTACGTAGCTTAACTCATAATATCACCTGATTTACCTCTTTTTTTTTTTTTTTTTTGCCTTTTTGTCATATGGTTTGGTCTTCCTCTCGTGCAGCAACCTAGTTGTGGGTAGAGGAGGGAGTGTGGGGGGGACTGAGGCTTTTTGGGCAGGCGTGGTGTCACCCCAAGGCCCCCCCTCAACGTGGGATGCCATTCCAGACCAACGTAGCAGGTGCATGAATACTACCAAACTACTTATGCTTAGACTAAATAGTGCTCTTGTGTCTGTTGCTTCATCTGTTACTACTACTACTGCTATTACTGTTGGTGGTGTCTCTTACTGTACTACTGTTGCTGCTACTACTACTACTACTACTACTACTACTACTACTACTACTACTACTACTACTACTACTACTACTTGTTCTTTATGGGTGTGGCTTTATTTTTATGACTACTACTACTACTACTACTACTACTACTACTACTACTACTACTACTACTACTACTACTACTACTACTACTACTTGTGCAAGACGTAATATTGCCGTCAAACCTCCTCTCCTTCTGTTCTCTTTCCCGATTGGTCGATATCACTGTGCCTCAATTTGCTGGCTGTTGATTGGCTAACCTGTGAGAGGGAGAAGAGGATTGGCTGTATAGAGAGAGAGAGAGAGAGAGAGAGAGAGAGAGAGAGAGAGAGAGAGAGAGAGAGAGAGAGAGAGAGAGATTTAAAGCTTTTTCCAATTCTTCCTTAATAAATCTGATCTTTTATAGAATACTACTACTACTACTACTACTACTACTACTACTACTACTACTACTACTACTACTACTACTACTACTCTTTTGATAGTTTGCATTACACATTACAGTAACAATCATGATTACTACTACTACTACTACTACCACTACTACTACCATATATGCTAACACTACTGCCCTTGAAATAGCTTGCTAACTACTACTACTATTACTATTACTACTGCTGCTACTACTACAGTGCATAAATACTTGAGATCACGCTTAATTAACTCCCCACATTTAAGTTTCACGTCAAGTTTCATACGGTGTGGGTCTTTCAACTCTACGTACGATCAAATTTTCCCATCTTTCACGCTGGTGTTCAGAAATGCTTTGTTCTCTCACCACTACTGTTTTCAAGGCTTCACACGTAATTGGTCAGGTTCTCATGGGTGTTTCTCCCACTGGTAAGGCAGAATTCTTGTCAGACTGTCACTAGAACCATGAAAACGCCCTTGAAAACCCCCAATAACTTTCACTACAGCCTGTTAAACTATAGAACCTTGAAAACACCCTTGAAAACCCCAATATCTTCTACTACAGCCTCTTATACTATCATTGGAATCATGAAAAACCCTTGAAAACCCCAAGAACTTCCACCACAGCCTGTTAAACTATCCTTGGAATCATGAAAACCCTAAAAATACAAAAAACCTTTTAAACTATCACACACACACACACACACACACACACACACACACACACACACGATAAGCTTTTCACTAATCCAGCTTCCTCCAACTTGCAAGTCCTTCGCATCACTTTCTATAGCTTTTACTTATTACCTTAAACCCTTTGGCTCTTTAGGGACTGGCACCAAAGTGAGTCTTTTTACGTACATTTTGATACCCTTGGCCACAGTAAAAGCTTTGTTATGTATTTTGTTGCCCTTCGGACCGGATTCTGAACCACGTTTTTTGCTATGCCACTACTTTCAAAGGCTCTAGTTGAAGTGACACGGTTTTTAAGGGTGTTTCTGTCCCTAGTGATAGACTAACAAGATTTCTACTTTATTAACAGGAGTAATAATAAGTGACGTATTTTCAAGGGTGCTTTTTTACGGTTTTTAAGAGATTAACTTGATTTCTACTTTATTAACAGAAGAAATAATAAGTGACATGGGTTTTAAGGGTGTTTCTGTCTCTAGTGACTGATTAACAAGATTTCTACTTTATTAACAGGAGAAATAATAAGTGACACGTATTTTCAAGGCTGTTTTTACGGTTTTTGAGAGATCACTTAGATTTCTACATTATTAACAAGAAACAATAAGTGATACGGGTTTTCAAGAGTTTTTATGGTTCTAGTGACAGATTAACGACATTTCTATAGAACTAAACCAAAACACTTGAGAACCCGGCTTATCTTATGGCGTTTGAAAATGGCCCTGGTGAAGGAGCAGAGCGTTTCAGAATACAGGTCTTGGCCAGTGTACCTCTTAGGTGTAGTGCAAGGTGGTTATGTATACTGAGAAGGCTTATATATCCTGACACACACTCCCAGGCTATTAGAGGAGGAGAAGCAGACTACGGAAGCCAGGGCGGAGGAGCTAGAGAAGTGTGTGGGCTCGGTTGAACACATGATGCTGCGTGGACGTTCTCTCGAGCGCCCCTCACCTCCGATCTCCGGCCGTTCCACTCCAAAGTCACACCACTCCCCTTCCCGCGATTACCTGCAGAAGTATCACACGGTACGTTGGTTCTTGGTTATTTTGTGTTATTTGTTTATTTATTTTTTTGGGTCGTTTGATATTTTGTTTTCCTGTTTTATTATTTTTTTTTTGTTTTGGTCTTTTTTTTTCTTTGTGTTGCTGTTTTTTTCTTTTTCTTTTGTAGTTCAAAGGTTTTCTTTCCTTTTTTTTTTGTTTGTTTTAATTTTCTTTTTTACTTTTTAGCTTTGTTTTTTTTAAACGTTTTTTTTCTTTCTTTATTGTTTTTTTTCGCTTTTTATTTCTTTGTTTATTGTCTCTTTCTTCGTTTTGTTATATTTTCTTCTATTTCCCTTTCCATTTTTTTTTCTCATTTTTCTTTTTTTCTTCCTCTATATTTATTAACTTTTCTTATTTTCTTTATTGGTTATTTTTTTCTTTTTCTATTTTCCTTGTTTTTGTATATTCTCTCTCTCTCTCTCTCTCTCTCTCTCTCTCTCTCTCTCTCTCTCTCTCTCTCTCTCTCTCTCTCTCTCTCTCTCTCTCTCTCAGATATAGAAGCATGCCAGTCTTAGTGTTAGGAAAGTGAGTTTAAATTTGCTTATGTTTGATGGATGCAAACTCTCTCTCTCTCTCTCTCTCTCTCTCTCTCTCTCTCTCTCTCTCTCTCTCTCTCTCTCTCTCTCTCTCTCTCTCTCTCTCTCTCTCTCTCTCTCTCTCTCTTATTTAGCCTGGATCACCTCACACAAGCTTAAGAGGGTCAGCGGTCGGTGGGGGGATGGGGGGAATCCTTTACCATCTATTGTGTGTGGTGGTGGTGGTGGTGGTGGTAGTGGTGGTGGTGGAAGGATAAGAATTTACATTTTTTTTCATCTTATTTCTTCATTTATTCATTTTTTTCCCAAATTATTGTATGTATCAGCGTTTGTTTGATTTATTATCTCGCTTTTTTTCCGGTGTGGCTTTGTGTGTGTTTGTATGTATGTATGTGTGTTTGCTTTCATTGTATTAGTGTCATTACAATTTTCTTTATCATATTGCGTTGTTTGTTTGTTTGTTTGTTTTTTTATTTACATATCGCTGGCTGGCTGTAGTGTACGTATGTGTGTCTGTGTATTTGCTTTCATTGTGTCTAAATCATTATTATTTTTTACGTTTTTTTTAATCATTATGTTGTTTGTTTCTTTGTTTACGTGTGGCTGGCTGGCCGTGGCTTTGTTTGCTTTGACTGTTGGGTGTGTATGTCTGTGTGTCCGTTTGTTTACCTGTTTGTGTTGCGTGATTGGCTAAATTTATGCTTTTTTCTCTTGTAGCACGTAATAATAGAATTTCTTCATTAGGTCAGGTCAGGTCACGTTACATTACATTAGGATGATTGGCTGATTGTTAGAAGAGGAGGAGGAGGTGGAGAAAGAGGAGGAAGATAGACTGATGATTTGAAGAGAAAAATGAGGAGGAAGAAGAAGAAGAAGAAGAGGAGAAGGAGGAAGATAGATTGATAACTTTACAACATTAGACACAACAACAAAAGAGAAGGAGGAGGAAGGGGAAGAAAACGAGGAAGAGGTGTGAGGTATCCAGGTTAACTTCCCTCTTTTCTAATCCGACAATCTTATCTCTCAGTTTGTCTTGTCTCGGCTTAACCCTCAGTGGAATCTCGATCTTATCTCCCTCTCTGTTTCCCTCACCTCTGCTATGCATTCAGTACTTGCCTCTACAAATCTAGTATATTATTGGCCAGCCTGTGTATATTAGTAGACAAGTCCGGCTAAGCTTGGTTCTGTATTGGTTAAGTCATCCTCTCCACCTGTCTTTCTGTCCTTTGATAATGCTCCTGCAATAATTAAGCCACAGGTCAAGGTATATATATATTTTTTATGATCTTTACTCTCTCCATCAGTATGATAGGGTGTACAGAGGGTGAAGGGAGGGTACTGGGTGCAGCACAAGAGGCTGTATTCGGAAACGCTTCTGCATCATGCCTCCACTATTTTCCAAACGCGCTAGTTGAAGTGACGTGGGTTTTTAAGGATAGTTTTACTGTTCCAGTGACAGATTAACAAGATTTCTACATTATTAACTAGAGAAATAATGTTTTAATGGTGTTTTTTATGGTTCTTGTGACAGATTAACAAGATTTACACATTATTAACAGGAGAAACAATAAGTGACATGGGTTCCAGGGACAGATTAACAACATTTCCACATCATCCACTAGAGAAACACCCTTGAGAACCTTGCTAACTGGAGAAATAATAATTTTTTAATGGTGTTTTTATGGTTCTTGTGACAGATTAACAAGATTTACACATTATTAACAGGAGAAACAATAAGTGACATGGTTTCCAGGGACAGATTAACAACATTTCCACATCATCCACTAGAGAAACACCCTTGAGAACCCAGCTAATCATCTCTGTGGCCTTGGAAAACAGTGACAGTAAGAAGGCAAAGTGTTTAAGAGTAGTGGCAAGAGTACAGCAGGGTAGCAGTGCTGTTGTGTGTGTGTTGGGGAAGGTTTCACTGCTCTGAGTGTGTGGGCGGTGTGTGTGTGGGGATGTTTTTCACTGTTCTGTTGTGTGTGTTCTGCTAGGCTCCTGCTGGCATGTCCCCCTCTCATATGTACAAGTTTATGAGCGAACGTCGGCTTTCTGGGGACTCGCTGCCCGGATCACAGGTAAATCACAGACCCTCACACCTCTTGCCAGTACCTGCCACCCACACCCTCCACACCCCCACACCTCCACACCCCCCACTGGTATATATATTAACCTAATGTCCACTATCCACACCCTACATGTCCACTCATACCCAATATTACTGTTACTGCTGCTACTACTACTACTACTACTACTACTACTACTACTACTACTACTACTACTACTACTACTACTACTACTACTACTATTACTGTTTCTTGTGCTATTACCACATTCAAGCAGTTATTTCTACTACTTTTGCTACTACTACTACTACTACTACTACTACTACTACTACTACTACTACTACTACTACTACTACTACTACTACTACTACTACTTCTATCACCACCACCACCACCACCACCACCAGCCTTGCATAATAACTAACATATAATTATTTTTGGTGTGTATAGATTATATTGTAATATATATAACATTTAATTGACCACTTTTTTTTCACTATATGATAAAGTACAATGTATACTACTACTACTACTACTACTACTACTACTACTACTACTACTACTACTACTACTACTACTACTACTACTACTTATTCTCATGCACTTAAATATTTACGAAAAAAATTACAAAAAACAAAACAAGAAATAAAAAAAGTTTGCGACAATAGTAAACACAATAGCAAAACACACACACACACACACACACACACACACACACACACACACACACACACACACACACTTTTAATTCAGTGTTTGCAGTCTACCTCCTCATTAGTGTGTGTGTGTGTGTGTGTGTGTTTCGTCTCCTCACAATGCACAGTAATCACTCCAGCACTTAGCACTTTATTCTTCTCTGTAGCTCTAGTCAGCATTTCCTCCTCCACCTACAAGTAAGGCTGCCCAGTTGGTATGTGAAGAAGGAGGAAGGAGGAGGAGGAGGAGGAGGAGGAGGAGGATAGGTGAGTTAGAAAGATGAGTTGGAAAAGGAGGAAGGAATAAAAGGAGGAGGAGGAGGAAGATAGATAGATGAGTTAGAGAGAGAGAGAGATTAGGTGGAGGAGGAGGAGGAAGAGGAAGATTGATGAGGTGGACGAGGAGGAAGATAGAATAATGAGATGGAAAAGGAGGAGGAGGAGGAGGAGGAGGATAAAGAAGAGGAGGCAGAAAGATTGAATGGATTACATTAGACATTGCAACAAAAGAGGAAGAGGAGGAAGAAGAAGAGGAGGAGGAGGAGGAGGAGGAGGAGGAGGAGGAGGAGGAGGAGGAGGAGGAGGAGGAGGAGATGGAGATGTATTTTTGTATCATTCTGCATTCTCTCTCTCTCTCTCTCTCTCTCTCTCTCTCTCTCTCTCTCTCTCTCTCTCTCTCTCTCTCTCTCTCTCTCTCTCTCTCTCTCTCTCTCTCTCTCTCTCTCTCTCTCTCTCTCTGTTTTCCTGTCCATCTGTTTGTCTGTCCTCCTCCATCACCACACATCGCCCCTCACCACTTCTGTCACTCTTAACTCACAACATACACACACACGTACAACAAAACATGCATATACACTCGTACATACAGGTTTTGTTTATTTAATTGTTTTAGTTTAGTTTCCAGAGACAAAAGATAGAAGAATTATTTATTTAGTTCTCTCATATAGATTAACACGAATAATAATAATAACAATGAAATAAAAAGTTTGAAAATATCTTTACTGTTTGGTGTTCTTGGCTTTCAGTTTATGTAGATTGACAGAAACAACAACAACAAAGGATTTAAAGTGTTATTATTCTCACTTGCTTTCACTTTTATGTAAACAAACAAAAATACCTCAGAAAAAAACAGTTAAAACCACATACTCATCTGCATTCACTTTAAATCAGCAGCAAAGAAAGGATTTGAAACATTATTACTCTCTTGCTTACTTTAATTTTTACATAAACAAAAATACATCTTGAAAAAGCAAACAATAAAAACAATCAAAACTACATTCAGTTTAGAATAACACAAACAGCAACAAGCAAAGGATTTTTAAACGTTACTATTTGCTTGCTTTCACTTTTACGTAAACAAAGACACCGGAATAAAACAAACAAGTACAGTACACTCACTTATATTCAGTTTAAATCGACAGAAACAGCAAACAAACAAAGTATTTAAAACGTCATTACTTGCTTTCATTTTACGTAAACCACCAAAAAAACAATACCTACAATACTCAATATAAGCCAACACAAACAACAACAAAAACAAACAAGTTCCCCTTAAAAATACAGTTATCTCTCATGTACTTGCCTCTGGACACCAAGTAATCCAGTCCACTCTTGTACATTGTATAGAACCACCAGACGTAAACATTAAGGCCTTTCCATTAGCTGTACGTAAGTTTCCTTTAGTTACATAAGATATTGCCGCTATTAATCCCCAGGTAAGGTTTGGCATGCGTCTCCGCTTGATAGTTACTCAACTACTGTGGTCCGTTCAGCGTAACTTGGCAGGGAAGCTCAGCCCATTGGTGCATTATTCACACCTTGAGACTTTCTACGCTTTGAAATGTGGTACCTTCCCTCTTTCAGTCAGTCAGTCTATGCCTTGTAGTACTTTGATACCGTTCTGTTTGTTTACCTAAGTTACCCAGAACAAGACTGACTGAGGGCGTAGAAATGCATTAAATAAACAACTCAGGGACAGGTGGAGATTTGAGTGTACAAGGAGGTGGGCGTGGCTTCCAATTCAACACGCACAACCTCCTATCACTGACCAATCACAGAAAGCAAAGTGGGCGGGGCCTTATTCGCCGAGTTAAGCTGAATGGACTCTGGTAGTGTGTATGTGTTATAGAAAGAAGAAATATATAAACTTTAGAATTTAGAATAGATAAACTGCACTTTAAATAATACTAAAGACATGCTTTTTAAAAACACTGCACCGGCATCCATTAAAGTACACTGGCTCGAGTCATTATGCCCGCACCTCAACACCTAAAAAGATTACATTCCTTTGCCCCGAGAGGTGTTGCATAGCCGTGGTGTTGCTGTGGTGGGTACGGCCTGTGTGACGTACGTATTCTGAGCAACACTGTAAATACATTGCTTGGCCAGCTGTGTATTGCGACGTTTGTGTTGGCTGGTATGTGTTTGTAGAGATTGGTGGATACAGTGTTTGGAGATTGTTAGGTTATTATTGCTATTATTATTATTATTATTATTATTATTATTATTATTATTATTATTATTATTATTATTATTATTATTTTTGTTGTCATGTTTTACTAATGTGTAGGTATTGAATTACTTCATTTTAGTAAGAATTTAAAACAGGAATTACTATTTTTATTATTGTTATAAATTATTGGTGTGATTATTATTATTTTTAATATTAGTATTATTGTGTTAGAAGAAAGGTAAGGTGTAAGTTATTTAATCATTAATAATTCCTTGCAGTTATTAGCTAAGATGAGAATTATTAAGTATTATTATTATTATTATTATTATTATTATTATTATTATTATTATTATTATTATTATTAGTTTATTGCAGCTATATTTTTAAAAGTGTATAATTTTCATTTTTCCAGGTGCATACATTAGTAACTTTCTTGATTAATTTTCCTTATGACAGACAATCAACACACACACACACACACACACACACACACACACACACACACACACACACACACACACACACATGAGTGGTGCATTAACCTCCTCATTTTTCTTCCCCACACTCACTCTCCCAGTCGTGCCTTCCCTTCCTGTGTGGTGGTACAGTAACAGTTCACCACCATCCCCATCACTGCCTCCTGCTGCTCCCTCCCTCCTTCCCTCCCTCCATCACTACCCTCTTAGAAATACCTATGTCATGTCTATCAGTAATTTCTAACGTCAGACATTTCTCTCAATTTGGATAAGCCTTTTTGACAGGTTTTTTAGGGATCTGGTATCTTTGTTGGCCTTAGTCAGAGCCCCTCTAATGTAAAAAATCAAAGAGAATGATAAATTGATGGAAGAAAGGTTTGGTAAGCCATAACATCTTTCACTGCCTTGTGTTGGTGTTATGTTACGCTCTGTATATATTAACGTAATCATGAATGCCAGGAGTTTTGCTGATATTCTGGCTACTTACTAAAATCTGAGTCATACAGATTTCTGCAGTCTTGATGTTGGCAGAATTCTAAATCTTCAGTGGCAGAATTCTGAGTTGTACAGGTTTTTGAGTCAGTTGTGTTTAAATTTTGAGTTGTGGATCTTTCTTAGTCAATTGTGAGTATATTCTTGAGTTGTACAGATTTCTGGGTGTTAATACAGACACAATTGTGAGTGGAAGTAAGCCTTGCAGTGTGGAGAGGCATTAGTTGAGTTCCCTTACAGTGGTAATACATGTGACAGTGTTAGATTGCATTTCATAAGTTAACGGAATACTCGTGGATTACACAACACTTCTCAAAGTTCAATACTCTTAGCACTGCATAACATTCAAGACTGATAAACACAAATACTGCTATCACACACAAGATAAGAACCAACAAACATTCCTGTAACATTTTGTAACATGCCAGAGATTTAACGTGCATTCTGAACCTAACATTGCGCCTCACAACTAACAGTATAGCAGTATAAGATTACGTAAACAAACCAGAGACTTAACACGCCTCACAACTAACACAGCATAACAGCGTAGCATTATGTAAACAAACCAGAGACAACATGCATCATTATGCCTCATAACTAACACATCATAAGTGTAGCATTACGTAAAAAAAACAGACTTAACACGCATCATAACTAACAGCGTAACCTAACACCACACACCACCACATCACATCCTAACCCACCATTCACACCCACAGGGGAACCTATCAAACATGAATCGAGTGGAGGGATGCGACGAGAACCAGGTATCACTTGGGGTGCGTAGTGAGGGCTCCCCGCCGACGCCCCGCTCCCTACGCCTGATAATGCCCTCCTCCATAGCCCCCCCCACAAGTCTGGTGCCGGGAAGCAACAGCCTGGCCAGTATGGGGTCCGGGCTGCCCCCACAACACCTGAGCAACCTAGCGGCGTCATCGGAGGATCTGAGGAGGTATACCCCACTACCTGAACACTCCCCAGCCTCTGCTCTTACGCCCGCTGCTCCACACCACCTCCCATGCTCACCAGGGTACTGTATATGCCTCACCTCCACCTCCTCCTCCACCACCACCACCACAAATACCTCTAGTCCTCTGCTGGCTGCCCTCCCTTGCACATACACACACACACATGTCAAGTTCTCTCTCTCTCTCTCTCTCTCTCTCTCTCTCTCTCTCTCTCTCTCTCTCTCTCTCTCTCTCTCTCCACTGTACACTGTATTCATTGTTCTAATAGTTATTCATGCTGTTTATTTATTTAATTATTTATTTATTTTTTTTTCATCCACAGTACATGTATTTTTATTCATGGTTATTCATCTTATTTGTTTTATTTATTTTATTCATTATTGTTGCTTACATTACACCTGTTTATTTCAAAATTTCTTAATTTATTTACTATTTTTCCCACTCATACACTCATTGCTTTCTTGGTTACTTTTCCTATTTATTAGATTTATTTTCCAGTCACCACGACCATCATCACCACTTAATCACAATCATCACTACCTGTACTTCACAACATCACCTTCAGCATCATTATAACTGCCTTTTTTATATATATTTATTTCTATCATTTGTTTTTTTCACACCACTACTTGTATACCTCACTATAATTCCCATCACTGTATCTTTGCATCACACACACACATACACAGGAGGGTAGCCACTCACTGCCTCACCAAGCTGGCCCACTAACTGTTAATATCTTGCTGAGAGAGGCACCCAGCCCCTCTTCCTTCACACTGTTGTCTATGTAATAATGCTGCATAATTTTTATGCCATGTTAGTGTTTTCCTGTTGGTTAAATATGCGTAAACTTTGATATACGTGATTTTTACCCTGTTTTAGAAAGGGTTTTATTTTTACGCCTCATTTCACAAGGAAATTTTCATCTACGTAATTTTAACATATTAGTGTGTTGTCTCTGTGGGTTAATTTGTGCGTAAACTTTGGCGCACGTCATTTTCAGCTGGTTTTAGAAAGCGCTTTATTTTTACATCTCGGTTCACAAGAAAATTTTCATTTTCAACTCGCATTAGAAGTGTGCTATTTCTGTTTTTTAAATTCAAGCGTAAATTTTGGCATATGTAATTTTCAGTGTTTTATAGTAAGCGTATTAATTCTGCAAGTAAATTTTCATCCATGTATTCAATTTTTAACCCATATTAAGTGCTATTACTACAGGTAAATTTATGTGTAAACTTTGACAAACGTAATGAAAGCGTGCTAATTCTATGTATCAGTCAATAAGTAAATTCTTATCTGCGTAACAACAACACCACTTATGTAATTTATAGCCCAGGTGTCATTGATGCATGTAATTTCATGAGCGATGGCAATGAAAGTGTGAAGGAAAGAAGGTAGGGTGTGTCCACCTCTCTGCCTTGCTGCAGCTTCCCAAACATGAGCTTGTCTTTGCAGCTTGAAGCATTAACAACTCCCCCCGGACAGTATTAACACCTTCAGGGAGAATAACAATGATGAAAGTTCTCTCTCTCTTGCTCTTTTAACTTTTCTTCAGTGTGTTTCATTATTTTTACTTGTGATTAATTTGGAAAAGGTGTGTTTATTAATTAAGTATTATTATTAGCAGTGGAACGAGATGATTGATTTTCTTTGTTGGTAAAGTTGTTGAGGATATATTAACTTGAAAGACAATTTGTTTACTTATTATTCTTGTCAATAAAATTTTCAAAAGATGTATTCCCTTCAAGAAAAAAATGGGAGTTTATTAATTATTTATCATGACTGCAGCTTTTAAAAGATGGATTACCTTGAAAAGAAGAAAAAAACAAAAAAACAATAGAGTTTGGGTGTTGTAAATTTCACAACATGACAAGCTAACAAATAGTGGGTCAGCTTAACCTCACCATTAAGCCGATAAGTTTCTTTTTACTTTAAGCTTAGCAACAAGTAAGCAAGCAAGCGCTACCACTAACCCAAGAGTGTGTGTCCGTGTGTGTGTGTGTGTGAGAGAGAGAGAGAGAGAGAGAGAGAGAGAGAGAGAGAGAGAGAGAGAGAGAGAGAGAGAGAGAGAGTCCATGAATGTATGTAGGTCTGAGATTCTTTAGCGTACATATATGTGTGTGCGTGTATGTGTGTGTGTGAGTTTCCAATACCTAGGTGTGTAGTCGGTGTGTAGATAACCCAATTGAGTCAGTCCGTTAGAGGTGACCAGCTTGCTTGAGTGTCGGTCTAGGGCACTGTGGGACGGATGCCTGGCTACTCCTGCTTGTGAGCTTTCTGTGTCACCCTGTACGCTCAGCCCTAGAAGTCTTGTACCTCAGGTGTTGCATAGGCTACCTGTATAGGCTGGTGTAGGAACTTTCTGTGTCACCCTGTATGCTTGGCCCAAAAAATCTTGTACCCCAGGCATTGTCTATGGGCCAGCTGTGTATAGAAGCTTTCTGTGCCATCCTGTATGTTCATTTGAAGAAATTTTGTACCCCAGGTGTTCTTTAGGCTACCTCTATAGGCCAGATTTGTGTAGGAACTTTCTGTATCACCCTGTATGTGCAGCCTGAGAAGTTTCTTACTCCAGGTATCATTTAGGCTATGTATATAAGCCAGCTGGATGTAAGAACTGTAGAGATGAGGGCTTCCAGTTTATACCAGTTCATTAGTGTACAGTTATAATCCCCTGACATTCGCTCAACTCAAGAATTAATGTGAAATGTGGACATAATCCTTGATGATGGTTTCAAATGCCATTTTGTATCATTTCATTAATTTATGTAGTACGTTCATCATTGCCATTCACTCAAGTCTTTGTTTGCATTTTGAGCTCAGGTGAAATGTGATGTAATTTTTTCATAACAGTTTTGTAGGCCAGTTTACGTATGTCAATTCATTAGTTTACGTGGTACCTTCATAATTCCCATACGCTCAAGTTTCAGTTTGTATTATGAGTGTGTGAAATTTCGACGTAATTTATGATGGTTTATGTAGAGTTGCCAGAAAGCGCCTGGGTGTTACGATGCTTCTTTCGCCAGAGTTTGCCGAGAACTGTTGATGTTTAGACGTGTGTGTGTGTGTGTGTGTGTGTGTATATGTGTGTGTAAAGAGGAAGTGTGTGTGTGTGTGTGTGTGTGTGTGTGTGTGTGTGTGTGTGTGTGTGTGTGTGTGTGTGTGTTTGCAAAAGGATAACTATAAGTGCATTTGTTTGTCTATTTGTCTGTTTGTTTGTCTGTCTGTCTGTTTCAATATTAGGATCAATTTTTTGTTACTGTCTAAATTAAGTGATTTTTTTGGGGGGGGTTATCTGTCTGTCTGTCTGTCTGTTTGTCTGTCTGTCTGTCTGTCTGTTTGTCTGTCTGTCTGTTGTGTTGTCAGTTTGTGTTGTGCTTGTAATTGGTGTGTGTTTGTGTGTGTGTGTGTGTTAAGTTTAAAATAAGAAGAAAAGAAAGGAAGGAAAAGAAAAAGAAAAATTAATGAGGAATTGAAAGATAGAAAATAGGAGAAGAGAAAATGAAAGGAAATGAAAGCTAGGAGATGAAGGAGGAGGAGGGGGAGAAAAATTGACAAAAACCGAAAGAAAAATGTTTAAGTGCATGTTTGGCTATCTTGGGAATATGTGTGTGTGTGTGTGTGTGTGTGTGTGTGTGTGTGTACTGTAGTGTTGTGTAAAATGTCTGCGTCCATGTGTCTGTGTGTGTGTGTGTGTGTGTGTGTGTGTGTGTGTGTGTGTGTGTGTGTGTGTGTGTGTGTGTATCTAAGCAGTGTGGTGGTGTGTGTCCCAACTAACGTGGTGTGTGTGGGGTGTGGTGTGTGTTTGCAGAGCCAGTGCTGGCAACCCCCCCATGGCCCTGATCCCCGCAAACTGCAGCCTTCTCTCCAGCCCAATGCTAAGGTTAACACTGTGCTCTCGTCGCTAACACCTGCCCTCCCCACCTCACGTCCTGCCCTCTCACACCACTGACGTAATGTTGTGCCGTAGCCTCACCTAACCTTTCCCCTTCTCACTAATGTTATGTGCTAGCTTCACCTAACCTAACCTAACATGACCTTACCTTATCCTACCTAACCTAACCTAACCTAACCAAACCAAACCCAGCCTAATCCCAACCTAACCTAACTCTGTACCTTATAGCCTAGACTTCCCCCTGCCCCCTGCCCCCTGCCTGCCACAGTGGTCCCTGCATGCTAGAGTAGAAAAGGCAAGGTCAGGTCAAGGTGGTGGTGGTGGTGGTGGTCGTTGGGTCACCTGCCACTCCACTCCAAGAAGTTGACCAGCAAGATGTAAAGTTATGAAGGTCTCTCTCTCTCTCTCTCTCTCTCTCTCTCTCTCTCTCTCTCTCTCTCTCTCTCTCTCTCTCTCTCTCTCTCTCTCTCTCTCTCTCTCTCTCTCTCTCTCTCTCTCTCACCTATTTTTTTCAGATCCCTTTTTATCTCCTCTCTTTAAACCTCTTCTGTTATATTCTCTCTCTCTCTCTCTCTCTCTCTCTCTCTCTCTCTCTCTCTCTCTCTCTCTCTCTCTCTCTCTCTCTCTCTCTCTCTCTCTCGGCCTGCCTCTAGATGTACAATTTAACTGTTTTTAATGTCTTCCCAGTACATTTTGCATTAGTCTTACTGTGTGCATTGTCGTACCTCACCTACTTATTGTTTAACTTCTGTATCTCCTTCTTCCTCCTCCTCCTCCTCTTCCTACTCCTCCTCCTCCTCCTCCTCTGTATATTCTCAGCTTACGTATGTTATTTTTTGTTTACGTATGGATCAAGTTTCCCCATCCTGGATTTGAAGTATGATTGGTGCGTAAAGTTTTTTAATCTCTCCTTGTGTACATATTTTTTTCTAGTTTGTTTATTTATTTTTTTAGTGTTTTTAGTGTATGGACTGATTGGCTTGTATTATTACGTATATTTTCTTCTTTTTGCCAGTGTTTTGTGTGAATATCCACGTAGTCTTGTTTATTACTGATTGCAACGTGTTAAATTCGTATTATTATGATTATTATTATTATTATTATTTTTTACAGTTAATCTTTAGGTTATTATTTTTCGTATTAGAAAAATTCACTTTATCATTATTATTATTATTATTATTATTATTATTATTATTATTATTATTATTATTATTATTATTATAGTTAATCTTCAGTTTATTATTTTTCAGATTTAAAATTTTCTGTAATATAATTTTAGACCCAAGAAAAGATCCCTTTAAAAGTTGCATTGTTTTGATACTTTTCAACGTTCCTCTTTTATTCACATGATCTCTTCTACGTTGAAAAAAATAACATTCACCTTTCTACGTATCTTTTATTCATTAATCATTATTTTTTTCTAGTATCAAACTCCAATGGATGTTTGTTCATAAATTTCACCATTAAAAAAAAAAACTATAGCTAATTAGTATTTAAAAATTTTTCCATTCGAGTTTTGTGTATATAAAAATTCCTATGATATAAATCCCCTTTTTAAGATTTTTACATATTAAATTCCAAATACTTAAATTTCCCAGTCAAATAATCTGCGTATAAAACTCTCATTAACATTTCTATTCAAACCTCTTGACGTATGACATCCCTTTTTATTAGTATTATGTATTCATTTATTTATTTGTTTATTTATTTATTTATTTTTATTTATTTTTTTTTTTTCCTTTTGAGAATT
>NW_026973666.1:3605000-3620000 GCF_035594125.1 Scylla paramamosain
TTTAGGAACCTGCTGGCAACAGGAACAGATCGAACAGAAATAAATAAATCCTGATATGAGGCCCCTGCTGTGAAGGATGCAGAGGCGAGACTGGTGTGAAGCCCTCAGAGCCGTGGGAGGAGGAGGAGGAAGAGGACGAGGAGAAGGTGGAGATACGGAGGTGGCAGGAGAAGAAATAGGAGGATATGAGGTGAAGGAAGAAGAGGATGTGAAAACTTGAAGGAAAATGAATATAAAAGAGGAGGAGGAATATTAAATGTGAAGATATGAGAAGAAAGAGCAAGGAAGAAGATGAAAAAGAGGGGGAGAAGGAGGAAGACATGAAGGAAGAGCATAAAGAAAGTGATGACGATGACAGAAGATGGAAGAAAAAAAGGGAAAGATGAAAGATGAAGAAATAAAGGAAGAGAAGGAGAAACAAAGGAAGAGAAAGAGGAATAGAAAGACAAGGAGGAGGAAGAGGAACAAGAGAAGGATAGACTAACACAATTCCTTCTAGACACAGAGAGAGAGAGAGAGAGAGAGAGAGAGAGACGAATCCTTCACACAAATAGAAGGAATACCAGATCCTTCCTTCACCATTCACTCCTCCTACATGAAGGCCACCAGAACCTCCTACAGAAGAGTCCAGGGCCACTCCTCCTCCCTGGGGCCCTACACGCATCCTTCGCATGCAGCAGTCACCAAACAACACCTTACAAACCTATATGAAGGAAAATGACCTTCCTTTCCCACTAAGGACCTCGAAGGACCCTCAAAGGACCTCAGACACTTAAGTGAAGGATACACCAATGATATCCTATTCCCAGCCTGTCTAGGACACCGGGAGAAACCAGTAACTTAACGCTGTACAACTTATAGGATACTTCACAAATCCCCACAGTTACATCGACCCACATGGGGCATCGGGAAGCCTGCAGGGCGTCACTTGTCAACCCAGCATCCTACAGGACTCTAGGATACCCAAGGGTGACAGGACATGAATTTTAGGGAGGCTGTTTTAATTTTCCTCCCACCATCTCTAGTCTTGTGTTTGTAACGAGAAAAATTGACGTATTAACCACTCAAGAGGGAAGATTATGTTCTGTGTGTGTGTGTGTGTGTGTGGGTGTGTTGGCAGACCTGATGTGTGTGTGTGTGCGTGTGTGTGTGTATGTGTGTGTGTGTGTGTGTGTATACAGGGACAGCGCGTACATGTGTCTGTGTGTGCGCTTGTCTTTCAAGTAAGGACGCACCGATCATCAGGTCTTAAAGGGAAACTTTTTGAATTTAAGAGAGAGATCGGCGTGATGCGTACAAGAGAAATGGAATAAATAGAAATACAATGAAAGATAAGAGTAAAATAGAGAGAGAGAGGAGAGAGAGAGAGAGAGAGAGAGAGAGAGAGAGAGAGAGAGAGAGAGAGAGAGGGAGAGAGAGAGAGAGAGAAAGGAGAAATAGAGTAGAGAGAAAAAGGAGTGAAAAATTATGAAGAAAAGAGAAGGAAGTAGAAAAGTGATACGTAAAACAGGAAAAACAAGGAAGTAAGAGTAAAAAGTGGTACGTAGAAGAGAGAAAACACAGAAAATGGAATACACAAAGAAAGGGAATAGAAAGTGATACGTAGGAGAGAAAATACGAAAAAAACGTCCAGAGTGGTATAGAAGAGAAAAACAGAAAACAAAGTGAAAAATGGAAGAGAAATAACAAAGAAAATAGAGTAAAAGTGGTACGCAAAATAGAAAAGGAAGGAAAAACAGAGTGGAAAAACAAAACGTAAAAAAAAAAACAGGAAAAACAGAGCAAAACAATACGTCATCACTGAACGTAACGTAACATAACCCTTCACACAAAAAAAAACGTAACAAAAAAAAACAAACATAAAAACTTTGTACAGAAATATAAATTAATGAAGAAGCTGATTAATATAAAGTACAGAGAGAGAGAGTTGTTGATGCTAGTGTGTGTGTGAGTGTATGCATGTCTGTGTGTGTATGTGTGTGTGTGTTGCTGCATGTTTGTGTTGGTGATCTGCAAGTCGGCAAGCCCTTTGAAGTCTTGCCGGGTAGTCAGGAAACAGCGCGTGTGTCCCTAGCTAGCAGTGATGACCAAATTCACTTCTCCCATAACGCTTTCCCCCTGAATATGTAACGAGTAGATGTCAGCTAGGTAACTGGTTTGATGAGACAAGAGGAGAGACCGAGAGATAGGTGTGCCGCTGCTCTGGTGTGTGTCCGCGTGTGTCTGTGTTTTTGTGTGTGTCCGTCATTCAACACAACAGCGACATCCTTGGTGTATAAGACGCTTGGGTGTTTCTTAGTAACCTCAACGTGCTTGGCTGTCTATCACAAACTAAGTTATCAGGAAGATCACTTGCCTCAGAAACTCAAAAATACAATTTGTTTCAGTAATTTTTACAGCACCTTAGAGACCCAGCTATTGGAGGTGTTGGGAGCGTTGTGGAGACCTGCGGAACTTAGCTATCTGAAGGCCTGTCAGTGAGGAAGGTGGTGTGGATAGGCCTTGAGGTGTTGCAGTGGAAGTGAAGGAGGTGGTGGCGTGGATAGGCTGGCAGGTAGATGGTGGTGTAGATAAGATGAGGTGTTACAGTAGCAGTGGCAGTTAGGCAGATGCAACAGAATCAAGATGTTTATTTCTCGTTATTTAAATATGTGAAGTTTGCAGTTGTGTATAGGCAGCTGAGTGGGTGATGAGTGGGGATGTCATGGCAGCTGTGAGGCTCAGAGGGAGATTACTCGTACAGACAAGGAAACAGGTACTTGGGACTTGCAGGGATAGCCAAACGACAAACCTGAAACCATGAAACAGTGGCAGCTATCGGAAATTTGTGGATAAACAGCAATATGTATGACAGCTAGAGGTTTGGGGACTTGTAGAGAAGACACCAACCTATTTAAAACTTGGTAGCTAAATATCTGTGGGAGTTTCAAGGATAAACAGTGGTAGGTAAACTAATTGAGAATATTGTGACAGCTAGATGGTTTGGGGACATGCAGGGAAGACACCAAAACCTATTGAACTTTGGTAGCTAAATGATTGTGGGGATTTTAAAGATAGACCGATGAATATAGTCAGTTAGGAATGGCGTAGTGGAAGTTACCTGGGTTTTCAAAGGTGTTTCCATGATTACAGAGGAGGTTTACCAAGGTGCAGTGGAAGTTATTGAATTATGCCAAGATTACAGGACATCAAGACATTTCGACAAAACAGCCAGGTATCTGAACAACATTCGGAAACTCGGACACATGAACACACAGAGACAGACACAGACAGACACACCTGAGGGCAGTGGAGAGAGAAGCACACCTCAGAACAAATGCATTCCAGTGTTGTATACTCTCCAAATGCAGCACAAGAAGAGAGAGACAAGAGACACAGAGAGAGATACAATTGCTTGATAACCAAACAATAGGAGATAGACAAGAAAGAGATACATACAGAATTCCTCGGTAACCAGTCTCTCACATGGACGTTTGGTGCAGAATGAGATGGAAGAAGAAATCCAACATTGAAAAAACCAAATGCCCAAAATAAGATAAAAATAGCAGCTCTCCTTTTATGGCTACAGTGTTTGGAGGTCCTGTCCCCTCAAACCTGGCCTCATCCTGTCACCACTGCGCTGAACAGGCTGTAGGGGAAGCTATGGGGTTTTCAAGGGTGTTTTCATGATTCCACTGCCTCTTTTACAGGCTCTTGTGGAAGTTATCGGCAGTTTTCAAGGGTTGTAGTGGAAGTTTCTGGGGCTTTCAAGGGTTGTAGTGAAAGTTACTGGGGTTTTCAAGGGTTCTAGTGAAAAGTACTGGGATTTTCAAGGGTTCTAGTGAGTTACTGGGGTTTTCAAGGGTTCTAGTGAAAGGTACTGGGGTTTTCAAGGGTTCTAGTGAAAGGTACTGGGGTTTTCAAGGGTTCTAGTGAGTTACTGGGGTTTCAAGGGTTCTAATGAAAGTTACTGGGGTTTTCAAGGGTTCTAATGAAAGTTACTGGGGTCTTAAGGGTTCTTGTAGAAGTTACCGGGGTTTTCAATGGTGTTTTCAATGGTGTTCATAATTTTTAGGAAAGTAACAGGCTGCAGTGGAAGTTATCAAGTTTTCAAAAGAAGTTCTTTCCTCATGAGCCTGGGGAAAGTCACAGGGGTTGTTAAAGGCATTTTTATGAGTCCAGGGAAAGTTTATTAGCATTAGGCATAGGATTTTCAGAGGCGTTCTTATAAATTTGAAGCTACTACCGTCTCTTAGCATCTCTAGGCTGTGGGAGCGGTGGTGGCGGGTTAAGCCAAGGTCTGAAGGAGGGAGGACCTGAGTTTGAGCGCACGTAGCTTCGTATCGTGTCTGTGTGGCAGTCTTTGTTGAATCACAGTGTTCACCATGTCACAATGATTTCTACGCCTCCTAGTTCGTGTGTGCGCGTGTGTGTGTGCGTGCGTGTGGATGATAAGGATACTGTTACAGCTAATCTTCCGTACCTTAATGCCAAAATGTCTTTGTAATTAATATATGTAAAGAATGATAATGAAAATATCCCCGTGTCTTGTGGTCAGTCAGCGGCGATGAACCTCACGTGGTGTTAGTGATGATGATGATGATGATGGTAGTGACGCTGAACACTCTCTCTCACTCTCACACACTCACTCGCCGCCCCCGTGTTGAATATGACCGATTGTTTCTGTGAAACTCGTGAAAGTAGTGTACTGTTCTCAAAAAATAATGTTCAGTGTAGTGATGATTATGCTAGCCAGCTCAGTGTTCCGTGTGTGTGTGTGTGTGTGTGTGTGTGTGTGTATCAGGGGTGGGGAAGCGCACACGTGGACACACACACACACACACACACACACACACACACACACACACACACACACACACACACACACACACACACACACACACACACACACACACACACACACACACACACACACACACACACACACACACACACGTAAAAGCACGTGAAGCTGAATTAATTAAGAAAACCACACATACATACATCAAACGTGTGTGTGTGTGTGTGTGTGTGTGTGTGTGTGTGTGTGTATGTCTGTGTATGCGCTTGCGTGTACGTGTGTGCGTGCGTGCGTGCGTGTGTGTGTGTGTCCTCAAGGCTTCGTCACTGCTGCCAATCATCTCCCTTGCCGTAACTAAACAGAGAGGGAACATCAACAACAAAAATAACAAGTTCCCTCTCCCTTTCCTTAATTTGCTTCATCCCTCCCCTATCTCACCCTCTCCCCCCCCCTGTACCCCCTCTCCCCCCTGTCCCTCGGTGCTGTGTGGCCCCCTCCCCTCCCCCTCCTCCCCCCTAATGTGATATGGAGCCCCCCCCAACCACCTTTCCCCCCCAATAAACTCACTAAACTGCTATTATCACATTAACATACTGGTCATTATGTTTATATATAATAGTACATATATTTATTTTTTGCGTCTGTTAGTATAATTATAGTAGGCTGGACGGCTGCGGCAGAAATTGGTGGATTAAGCCTTTTTTTTTTTTTTTTTCTCCCCAGCCGTTGGAAGCCCTGATGATTTTTTTTTCCAGATTTTTTTTTTCATATTTTTTTCTTTTAGTTTATATCTGTAAGGTTTTTAATTTATATCTATGTGCCGCGCGTAACCAAAACATTGTACGTACTAGCTCATCCAATCCATTTTTTTTTTTTTAACATTTCTTTTTTTACTATTCCCTGTTTTTCTCCCTCTATTTATTTACTTTATGTCTTTTTTACGGTGTCTTTCTTTTTTCCCTGCCTGTCTGCCTCCACCTCTCCACACGCCACCACTGTTCATCTTGTGCACTTGTTTTTGCCTTTCCAACGGGACCTCATTATTGATCAGATTCTTTCGTTCAAGTTTGCTTTTGTTTTCTTGTTCAAATTCTTTCGCTCCTTCAAGTAATGTATTTTGTTTTCATGTAATTCAAATCTCCCTCTCACTTTTTATTTATTTATTTATTTATTATTATTTTTTTCCCTGTTCTGTCGGGGCTTCGTTAGTTTTGTCTTGTTACATTATTATTAGCTAATTCTAACTTTTCTATCACAATTTTCTTGCCTTTTATCAGTTTTTCCTTCTGTCCCTGTCTATCTTATTTCATTCCTTCCATTTCTTCAGAATTTACTATATTTTTCCAACGCAATTATTTTTCCTTAATTTTTTTCTTGTTATCTTGCAATTGAAATTTATATAAACGTTAAATCAACCTGTCATCTTGTGTGTGCATTTAACTTAGATCTTTTCCGTAATGCTGTCAAATACTTAGGTCTAATATTCTCATTTTATATCTGTCTGTGTCATTTACTCCTCGTATTACTAACTCCATTACTTTTCCATTTATTTCAATTTAACCTCCATCTCTCGTATTCAAATGTCTCTCCGTTAGGCTAGGCTATATTTTCATCTTTTATCTAATTTATTCTTCGTATTGCTGTCTAACGCTTTTTTATTTACTTTCTTATCTTGTGTTTGAATTTAACCTTCATCTTTCGCATTTCAAATGTCGCTATTTTCTTGTATATGTCATTTATTCCCTCGTATTGCTAATGTTTGTGTTTGGTGGCGTCGGTGGTGGTGGTGGTGGTGGTGTCAGGCATCTACGGACCATCTCTCACTACTGACGGTGGTGACTTTCCTCAAAGAACCATTCCAAGTCTTTTACATCTATCCATTCCTGTCTGCCTGTCCTGTGTCCATTATTCCTACATTATTTTATTGACTCTCTTTGTCCCTCCTTTTATTATTATTATTATTATTTTATTTATTTATTTATTTTTTTTGTTTTTTTCCTGTGTTTAATCTCGATCTCTCCCCGCCATTCTTCCCATTCGTGTATTCGTTTTTCTCGTCCTTCTTCTCGTCTTTCATTATTCTTTTTTTATCTCTCTTTCTCCATTTTTTTTATCCATTTATTCTCTCCTTATTTGTCTCTTCTAGTCATTATTTCTTATTTATTTTCTGTTCAGTCTTCATATTTTATATATTCTCTCTCTCTCTCTCTCTCTCTCTCTCTCTCTCTCTCTCTCTCTCTCTCTCTCTCTCTCTCTCTCTCTCTCTCTCTCTCTCTCTCTCTCTCTCTCAGCTTTTTAAAAATTTTTCCCCCTTAATCTCCTTTTCATTATTTCAAAACAACTGTTAATATTATTTTGGTCCCCCCTCACACGCGCGAGCTCTCCCTCACACACCCTGTTGATAATTTGAACTCTCCAGAAGTGCCACGTTTTTTGCAGTCGAACCGTCTTGAAAAAAAATAATAATAAATAAATAAATAATAAATAAAAATAAATGAAAACAAATAACTAAATAAAACCACGACACATTTGGTCAGGTAATACTCAAGAACTGGGATGAATTACGTATAAGGAGTGTTTTGAGATGTGGGTTAAAAAATTGAAGTTTCTGAGGGTGGAGAAAACGGGTATCTTAACAATGTGGACTTTTTACAATCTACGACAAATTTGATAATGAAAATACCAGAGATGGACGTTATGAGTGTTTGAGAAGACGTGGGTTATAGAGTAAAGATTCCGAGGGTGGAAAAAACGAGGAAAATGGTCAAACCTGGATTTTTCACAAACAGAAAATGCGTTACTGAGGGTGAAAACTCCAAAAATTGTGTTCTTTTACGGATACAAAACCAGACGGACTTGGCCAGGAAATTCTTAGAGATGCACCTTAAAATTTGAGTATTCGAGAAGACGTGGGTTACAAATCTAAGTAACAGAGGATTGGGATATCAAAATTTTGTGCTTACGAATGCAAAACCAGACGACCAGAAAATTCTCAGGGATGGACTTCAATAGATTTCACAAGTGTTGATAAGTCGTGTGTTACAAATTTAAATTATTAAGGCTTTTGCAAACAGTAGTGGTGGTGAGAGAGCAAAGTGTTTCAGAATACGGGCCTGTGAGCCATAACTAACTAACCGTACCATTTCGCAAGACTGTACTTAATGCAATGTGGCGTAGTGTAGGGCGAGGCGCGTGTGAGGGACCGTGATAACTTGAAATACTTAAAGTGGTCGACACACATAAGGCAAATTGAACTTAATAGAGAAAGAGAGAGGGACTGCATGCCTTTTAAATTATCGCTCTTGCAAAACACTCGCATATTTTATTTATTTTAACTGATCCTTGTGCAACCTTTCCAAAATATCGTTCATTTATTGTTTTATTGAATGATTTTATTGATTCTTGTGCCATTTGTGGAAAGAATGTTAGTTTTTTTTGTCATACTCTAGTGAAAAGATTATTTTTTTTCTCTTTTCCATACAGTTAATTAAAAGATACTTAATTCTCTCTCTCTCTCTCTCTCTCTCTCTCTCTCTCTCACTCTCTCTCTCTCTCTCTCTCTCTCTCTCTCTCTCTCTCTCTCTCTCTCTCTCAAAAATCATGCCATAGTATACAAGATATTTTATTTTTTCTTTCTCTTTGTACATATTACGTCAATAGATAAAATATTTTGGTATAATTATAATAAAATTTCTCTCTCTCTCTCTCTCTCTCTCTCTCTCTCTCTCTCTCTCTCTCTCTCTCTCTCTCTCTCTCTCTCTCTCTCTCTCTGTCAAAGAACATTTTCCTCAGTTCTGTATAATAAGTAAACAAATCTTGCCATAAACAGAAAATAATTTGTATATAATTATTTTACATTAAATTTTCTGCTTCTTTCCGTGGAGCAGAAAACAACCAAACAACTATTTTTATTATTATTATCATTATTTCTTCATTATTTTTCTACCGTTCTTTTTAAGCCAGAAAGGACATCCCATCCGTGCATTCTCAACAACTCAGCCTTTCTCTTATCTCCTCCTATCCTTCCCTTTATCATTATCGTACTTTTTTTTTTATCCAAGCATCCTAACATTTTAATTCCCCCGTAAAAAAAAGCAATAGAAAACGTAATTATTTTCATCTTTGTACCCTTAACGTTTCACCCAGCCATGTCCCACTCTCTCTTCCCTTCTCCCTTTATAATTATCGTACCTTTATTATCGAAGCATCCAAATATTTTAATTCCCCCATGAAAAAAAAAGCAATAGAAAACGTAATTATTTTCATCTCTGTACCCTTAAACTTTCACCCAGCTATCTCCTTTTCTCTCTTCCCTTCTATAATTATCGTACATTTTTATCCAAACATCCAAACATTTTAATTTCCCCGTAAAAAAAAAAAGCAATAGAAAACGTAATTATTTTCATCTCTGTACCTTAATGTTTCATCCAGTCATTTCCCTCTCTCTCTTTCCCTCTCTCTGTACTAAGATCAAATATGGACAGGCCAGGTAGCAATATATATATTTTGTGTACTTGTTAAGTGTAGTATTCTACCTCCTTCCCTCTCCACGTCCTACCACACACCCTAGAAACTCCTGCAGGGCCTCTGATATCCTACTAGCCTCGTGTGCCCCTTAATAGCATCCCATCCTACAATCCTTTCCCTGTAGGATCTCTCGTATCCTTTATATCTTTTTAAATAGGACCTTTGTTTTATCTCCTTGTCCTTTCCACACGCTCTGCAGACTCCTACAGATCCTTTATGCATCCTATAGGACATTCCGTATCCTACAAGCCTTCCTTTTTCAATAGGACTCAACATATCCTATACGTCTTTTTCTATATGATGTCTCTATCCTTCCCACACCTCAAATATCCTGCAGGTCCTATACGCCTCTCTGTAGGACGTCTGGTATATCCTACACACTCCTTTCTTTCAATAGGATCTTAAAAGTCCTCTGCTACATGTCCTTTACCCTCTTGGCCCATCCCTCTCCCCATCATTATGCAGGGAATCCTTTTATAGTTATCTAGAGGTCCTGTTGTTTTATATAGGATCTTAGAGGCATCCCATACATCTCTAGAATAACATTACTGTATCCTTGAGCATCCCAAACGCGTCATACAGACCCACCCTTTTTCTATAGGACCCCAAACACATCCTATCTTTCTCTATAGGACTCCAAATCTATCCTGTAAACCCAAGTCCTACCCTTCTCAGTCGTTCCCCAGTCAGAGGTCCTGCCCTGCCCTATAGGATCTGTCTTATCGTTACGTATCCTATGCTGTCCTGGTCTCCTGTCCTATCCTAAGCTCATTTGTCTTTGTCTCTATTATTTCATTTTTCTCTTTCGTAAATTTGAGAATGTTGTGTGTGTTTAGTATTGATTATTTTGGGGGTGATTTTCTTTTTCTATAACTTTTTATTATTATTATTATTATTATTATTATTATTATTATTATTATTATTATTATTATTATTATTATTATTATTGTCATCGTCTGTTTGAAAGGTGTTTCAGAACATTTATATTAATAATTACAAAAAAGTTATTTTTGCAATTTTATGGTCATTATTAATTAGAAAGAAAGACTCATGTTAGTAATATTTTCCTGTATACAATATTTCTTACATTACAGATTAAAATGATTTAAATAATTCCTTCATAAAATATTTCATGTGTTAGTAAGAAAAAATCTATTCCTTCTGTTTTTTACGTAACATATTTAAATAATTTTACTGTTTTTAGACATTCTGTTGGTTTACAGGAATTTGAATAATTTTTTTCTTACAATATTTCATACGTTAAAATTTAAAAGAATTTTAATCTGTTTTTTTGTATAATATTTCTTACGTTGCATGTTTAAATAATTTAAATCCTTTTTATACATTGTGCTGGTTTACAACAGTATGAATCCATTCCTTCATACAACATTTCGTACGTTACATTTTATAAGTCTGAATCTTTTAAGACCTTCTGCTGGACACGAAGATTTAAATGAGCTTTACAGAGCAGGACAGAAGCATTCTCTCTCCGCCATTCCCCAAGCCTCCTCCATCAGTCAGTGTCAGTACTTCATCGCGTCTCCTTTGTATACTTTCCCTTGTGCTTTCATTTTGGCATCCGCTGTGGTTCCCGTGTAATAATTTATCTCCAGACAATACTAACGTTAATTATTAGTCTACGGGTGCACAGTGGGATGGATGAATATATATATAGAAATCCTTCATTCCTTCATTCATTTTTCTTTTTTCTCCTTCCTTCCTACACATATCTACTTTGTCTTGTCTTGAGTCATCCTTCTTCTTTTCGTTCCATCAAATTACTTCAAAAAAACAACTCATGTAATATATCATTAATAAAAAATGATTTCTAAAGTAGATTGTGATGCCCTCTCATTTATTCCTCCTTTTTTTGTATATTGATGGTGAGTGTTTTCTTGTTTTCAAAATTGAGGATCGAAAGAGAAAACGGGAACTCAAGAAACCGACAACTCGTCACTTGTTGACACCGCGGCAGGTCTCCATACCAGGCGGTTTCAGCAGGCAGGCGCCGCGCCGCCGAGTCGCTGACCCTGCCAGCACCATGAGCCACGCCACTGTGGTGTCAGAGGCAGCGTGTCTTTGGGTCCTGCACCAGCGATGGGCGCGGCGCAGGAAGAGACAAAGAAACACTGGACTCACCCTTGTCTGGACGACAGTGACCCACGGGGTGTTCACAACACTGCCCCAAGCTGAGACACCATCAGCACAAATTAATTAGGTACTTCAGGATGTCCAGGAAATGGAAGGACAATGTGGCCTCCACATCATCAAGCGTGTACGCTTCCATTCAAATGCATGTAAATCGACCCGCGCATTTTCCCCGCGGGTGGCAGGTAGATCTCCACCCGCGCGGGAGGAAAAACCGCAGTTGCATGTGAACACCTCCATTGACTTGCGTTGCAATTGCACCGCCGCGATTTGAAGCGCGCTGGTGAAGCCGCCTAGTGTGAACAATCTCAAGAAGTCAATGCATTGCCCACATACGAAGAAAAGGTCGGTGTTACAGTGGACGGCGAAATCGCACCGCCTCGTCGAGCGTCGCTATTGCGATACACAAACAAATGAGAGGTGTCACACTACAGCCGCACAGCATTGTGTGGTGCTGCCTAACACCACATCATGCTGCTGCAGGACCGCCCTGCTGCGTGGCCGCTTACCGCCGCCAGTGAGGACAAAGCACACAGATCTATGCACGTGGTCACACTGGGCGGTCTCGCCGCGCGGCACTCAACCTACTGTGCCAACCCACCACCATGTTTGACGGATATTTATTTATTCAGTGCGTGCAAGAGAGGCCAGGCAGCTTTCTGGAAAAAAAAAAAAAAGTATGCTGATAAAAACAAGAAATAAAAATGATGGTTTAAGACTGGGGAAACTGTACCAGGACTGTCTTGATTTGGAGTCACTGGAGAAAGATAAGAAAGGTAAGACAATTTTTCTTCTTTTTATTTCCTTATAATCAGTATCAGAATTTATCATGTACTGATGTTTAATACACAGTGTGCTTATGTAGATACTAAGATGTTTAATACACAGTGTGGTTATGTAGATATTAAGATGACTTTCCACAACGGCTGCTGGCGGTAAATTGAGAGGCAGCCGCGGTGTGACATGGTACAGCTTAGCGCGGTTTCCCTGCCCAGTGACACACCAGCCTTACATAATACTGAACCGCGCGCGTGAAACCGCCTAGTGAGAACGCGCCGGAAGGCCTCTCTTACACGACGCCGCTCCTGTCCACACCGGTGCCTCTTGATGCCGGTGGAATTGAGTCACTGGGTTTGCAAAGGTATGTTTGATCAACTCCAGAGTGATAGTTTAGTAATCACTCCACACCAACAATAGAAAAATAAATAAATAAAATAAAAACAGCCTTGAGAACTTGGCTAATCATTTGTGTTGAGTTGTGTGGGTAAGAGAACGAAGCGAGATCAGCTGAAATGTCTGCTGCACACACACACACACACACACACACACACACACACACACACACATTCTTTGCACGCGCGTCAGCAGTGTGCGTGTGTGTGTGTGTGTGTGTGTGTGTGGTAGTGGTCGATGTGTGGTAACGATCAGCCGCCACAACGAAACACAAAGGGCAGCGCGTCATAACGTCTCTTTGCTTGCTCCATTGCTCGTGATAGAAGACTGTGGTGCTTGGATCATACACTCATTTATTTCATTATTACTCTATTATTTCATTTGATTATTGATTTATTATGATGTTGTCGTCGTCATTATTATTATTATTATTATTATTATTATTATTATTATTATTATTATTATTATATTTGAATTGAGAGAGAGAGAGAGAGAGAGAGAGAGAGAGAGAGAGAGAGAGAGAGAGAGAGAGAGAGAGAGAGAGAGAGAGAGCAGAAACAGAAAAAAATAATATTGATAACTTCACAAACAAATCGAATGAAATAGACTAGCAAGGCAACACACACACACACACACACACACACACAGGTAGACGGCCAGGTGTTTCAGCCCCTACGTAATATAAATCTACTTTCACCACCACCACCACCACCTGCGGCATATATAGTACAGGTAGAGAGAGAGAGAGAGAGAGAGAGAGAGAGAGAGAGAGAGAGAGAGAGAGTACAGGTAGGGTTGAACCAGTCTCCTTTCTAAACAGTTCAGCCGTTCTCAAGCTCACACACACACACACACACACACACACACACACACACACACACACAGCCCCTGGTGGAAAGAGTTAGGCTAGGTCAGGTCAAGTTATAAGTTAATGTAGGGTAGGTCACTTAGTTTATATTTGGGTAAGTAAGGTCATGTTATGTTTACGGTGGGTGAAGTTAGGCTAGATCAGGTTAGGTCATTATGTTGATGTTCGGTTAGGTTGTCTTGTGTACGGTTTGGTAAGGAAAGGATTATAATTTAAGATATCAAGAAACGTACTTAATCATCCTATTTGATTATTTATGTATATCACTTAACTTAGAGCGATAAGTGAATAGCGATGCAGATAAACAAACAAAAAAAAAAAATAAACAAAAATGTATTTATTGATATTTTAACTATAAAAATACTTTAAAGTCACGTAAAAATTCGCAAACCTTACGATTTAACCTAGAAGCGATAAATGAATCAATACATATTTTTTTTTCAGAGAGAGAGAGAGAGAGAGAGAGAGAGAGAGAGAGAGAGAGAGAGAGAGAGAGAGAGAGAGAGAGAGAGAGAGAGAGAGAGAGAGAGAGAGAGAAAGTAGCTGCAAGAGAGCCAATAGGCCTAAACGAGAGAGAGAGAGAGAGAGAGAGAGAGAGAGAGAGAGAGAGAGAGAGAGAGAGAGAGAGAGAGAGAGAGTCAAAACAAGAAAGACAAAAGAGAAAGACAGAAGACAATAAATGAATGAATGAAGAAACAAACGAGAGAGAGAGAGAGAGAGAGAGAGAGAGAGAATGGCTGTTTCCCCTAAGCCGGTTGTCAAGTTCCCTTAAATAACCCTTTTAAATAACCCTTTTCAAAAACTGCTAACAAACCAGAACTATAGATCAATTGATAACTAATATAAAAACACCGTTAAATATTCCCTAAAACGTAAAGGAACGGCAGTGTAAGGTAAAGGAATGAGTGGAAGTTTCCTAATACTTGGCAATATTCTTCTTAGCAGACGACCAGCTGAAGGGGGGGAGGCAGCTACGAATTTCTGTCATTCGTGGCACAAAAATCAGGAGAGTCTAAGGTTATTTCAGAAGTAGAATAAAGAAATCTGAGGATTATTCAGATTTTTTAGGCGCGCGATAAAATTCTGGAGATATCTTCGGATTTATATATCACAACATACGAAAATCCGTGCGTAGAGAATCTTTTAAATAAAGAAAAACGGTGTATTTTAAACGCAAACAACATACAAAAAATGCATCTATAACAAAATACGAATTAGTACTTAAGATATCACCTCATTTAAATACGTATTAGACGTAAAATAAGGGAATTCAGATTATTACTCATCCAGGCTTCAGATTTCTGAAGGCTGCGCTACAGATAAAAGAAAACGAAGCTGGAAAATGTATCAGTTGGCCATCAGCTGTGCGAGAGGGAGGATGTTGTCACCCCTGAGGAACACGCTTATTTCCACCCTTAGACGGTAATGGAGAGGAAGGAGAGGGTGTGTGTGGGTGTGACGGGGTGTGGCACATGTATGGAGGGGGTGGGATGGGTGTGGGTGA
>NW_026973666.1:3627500-3645000 GCF_035594125.1 Scylla paramamosain
TGTGTGTGTGTGTGTGTGTGTGTTTGTTATTTTTATTTGGTTTATTTATGTTTTCCTTTCTTGTGATGTGTTTTATTTGTGTTTGTGTGTGTGTTTGTGTGTACCTCACTACATTTTCCCAGGACTTAGTCAAGATGGCAATGTCCTGTCTCTGAAAGTTAATCTGTCACATGTATCTTTGAATCTGTGAATGTTCCTTGCACACACAGCTTGGTCCACTGGTCCATGACACCCCAAACACCTTTTTCCTTCCCTTCCAAGCAGATACAGTCCTTCTATCACCCTGTCACTCCAGCACACTCTTCTTTCTCCCTTCCAAGCAGATACAGTTCTTCTATCACCCTATCACTCCACACTCTTCTTTCTCTCCCTTCCAAGCAGATACAGTCCTTCTATCACCCTGTCACTCCAACACACTCTTCTTTCTCTCCCTTCCAAGCAGATACAGTCCTTCTTTCACCCTGTCACTCCAGCACACTCTTCTTTCTCTCTCCTCCAAGCAGATACAGTCCTTCTATCACTCTATCACTCCTCCGTCACACATATCTCTCCTCTCCCTTCCAAACACTATCACTGGTACCTCCCCGTTACTGTTGCATCATTTCTTAACTCCTTTTCCTTCCCTTTATAACAGATACAGGGCCTCTACCACCCTGTCACTGCTCTACCACACTCCTTAAACCTCTTCTCTTCCTCCTCTCCTTTTCAAATACTCTCAGTCCTACCTAAATTAATATATCCCCAGTTTAACCTCACATAACATGACCTCTTCTGTTGTTATGCCCTTCTCTCTCTCTCTCTCTCAACTAAACTCTCTCATCTTTTTCTTTCTCTCTCTCCCGTCAGAGCGTGGCTGGCCAAGGCTGCCGACGCGCTCAAGGATTCTGCTGGTAACTTCTACATCAATGACAAGTCGACTGGTTCGGTGGTGGCCCAGCAGCCCTTCGGTGGAGCCAGGATGTCGGGTTAGTATGTGTGTGTGTGTGTGTGTGTGTGTCCAGCTTGTAATGTCCTGTCTTTTTGAGTTCATCACATTTATTTTTCAAGCTGTGAATGTTCCTTTGCACACATAACTTGGCCGGTCAGTGGATTTAAAAAAAAAAAACACTAGGAAAACACTCCAAAAATCCATAAAACACTGAAAAAACACCCCAGGTACCCATAACACATACCCCAAAACACTTCCAAGCACACCCTTTAAACAGCCCAAACATCTCTAAAACAGCCCAAACACCTCTGAAACAGCCCAAACATCCCCAAAACAGCCCAAACACCCTAAAACAATTCTTAAAACAGCCCAAACATCCCCAAAACAGCCCAAACACCCTAAAACAATTCTTAAAACAGCCCAAATACCCCTTAGAATAGCCCAAACAGCCCTTAAGCACCCAAAAAACACCCCTTAAACACTCCAAACAGCCCTTAAACCTCCCAGACACCCTTTAAACACCCCAGGACACCTAAAAACCCCCTTAACATCTTTCCTTCTGCATCACTCCTACAGGAACCAATGACAAGGCAGGAGGAGTCCACTACGCCCTGAAGTGGACCTCACCCCAGGCTGTGAAGGAGACAATGGTGCCCCTGAAGGATGTCAAATACCCCTACATGGGTTAAGCCGCCCCTGGGAGTGACTGGTGGTGGAGGTGATTGGTGACTTTGGGGGTGATGGTGGTGGTGGTGGTGGTGATGATGTATGTGTTGTTTCTTGGTGGTGGTGTGTGTGTGTGTGTGTGTGTGTGTGTGTGTGTGTGTGTGTGTGTGTTTGAACGTAATGGGTTTTAAGGTTATCACTTTTTTCATATTTTTTAATCTTTTTTTTTTATGTTTAGTCGTACACCCCATACAAGACACTGTTTGACTACCTACACCACTTCAATGACTACCTACACCACTACAGTGACTGCCCTCACCACTACAGTACGTAAATATTGCAACACACAGCCAATCAGTTACGCAGTCGAGGCACAGTTACTTGTAATATCACACGACGCGCATCACAGCCACGCCACAGCTTGACGATATCTGTCATGCGACGCAGAAACTGTAAACGTAAACTTTGAGGGATAAACTTTGAGCGATAAACTCCGAACGATAAACTCTGAACGATAAACTCCAAGACAAACTTAGAAGCGCAAACTCGCGTAAAATTCGAGGCGTAAACTCTGACACAAGACACTTTCCGGAGACACTACACATTCCTGGATTAGCGTAACACTCACCGCCAGCCACCGCCTTGCATATGACACCCCCTTGCATGACAGACAGTGGGCGGCTTGACAGTACATGGCCGTGGGGTGGTGGCTGTGAGTGCCTATCATTGGTGGAGCTTGGAAGTGTACCAGCACAAGAATTGATGCCAGAAGTGAGGTTATATAAACTCACACGGCAGCATTTACGAGACAGCAGTTATAGAAGCTGTAGTATGGTTCTGAACGTTTGCAGCACAGCATTTATTAAGGGTATAGAAGGTGCAGCAGCTTGAATTATGTTGCAGGCTTCCCATACACCATTTTATAAAGACTAGAAGGTGAAGCAGCTTGAATTATGTTGCAGGCTTCCCACGCACCATTGTATAAAGACTCAGATAATCTCACACGTCAGGTGATGATGTAAACTTACACTGCAATACTTAAAGCAGAAGACAAGTCAGCATTTTATAATGACTCATGATTCCGCAAGTCAGATGATGATGCAAACTCACACTGCAACACTTAAGGCAGAAGATACACAAGTCATATTATGTTACAAAGCTTCTAGTGCAGAGTTTTAATAAGACAAGGTACCACAGCTTAAATTATGTTAAAGGCATCCAACACAGCATTATATTGAGACTAAGAAGGAACCACAAGTCAGATAACACTGTAAACCCACACTGCAACACTTAAATACACAACCCTCACTACATTACAACCTTACAACACAACTTTTCATTAAGACTAAGATCCCACAAGTCAAATAACACTGTAAACTCACACTGCAACACTTAAACAGAAAACACAAGTCACTTTACACCCTTAACCTCCAACACAGCATTTCACTGACACAGGAGGAGCCACACAGGTCAGACTGCACACCCAATATACACCACAGCATTCTATTTAGACCAGGAGGCCACAGCAAAGGCCCTATCACCACAGCAGAGCTCAGAAAACACTGCTTGGTTTTTTTTAAGGTAATTTTACGGTCAAGGTTGCAATATAACGAATCAAAATGTATAAATGAATGAATCGAGGACTATTTTATTTGTTTTTTTTTTCATTCCTTATGTTTTTTTCGTGGTTTTTTTTTATGCGCTTTGGGAAATGTCTTTTTTAATCATTACGCATTTTTTTACTGATTTATTTTTTTATATTTTTCTTACAAGGTGTGTTTTAATTGGTGTTTCAAGAAAATATTCCTTTTTTTTCCTCATTTGGTGTTTTTTTAATGTTTTGTCTCATTGCTTTTCTTTTTTTTTCAGAATATTACGCATTACTGTTTATTTTCTATCATCATTTTACCTAATGTGTGTGTTTCTGATGCCACAAAATTTACCAGATGTTTTCTTTTTTTATCTTTATTTGTTTCCAGTGAACGTCTGTGTTTTCCAAGTGTGTTTGTTTCATTATTTCCACACGTTTGAGAACAATGCATAGTGATTTTTATTATTTTACTTAATTTATTGATTAAATTCGCTGGGTTTGTCATTGTTTTAGTGATGGTGTGTTCAAATATCCAGATTTTGTTTTGCTAGATTCCAGTGAAGTGTGGCAGAGAAAATAGCATTGGTTTTTATTGTTTTGGCAGAGAAAATGGCATTGATTCTTACTGTTTTATTTAATTTATTGACTGAATTTGCTGGGTTTCTCTTTGTTTTAGTAATGGTGTTGAAATATCCAGGCTTTGTTTTGCTAGGTTCCTGTGAAGTGTGGCAGAGAAAGTAGCATTAATTCTTATTGTGTGGCAGAGAAAATAGCATTGTTTTTTATTGTTCTATTTAATTTATTGATTGAGTTTGCTGGGTTCGTCTATTTTAAAGATGGTGTTGAAATATCCTGGCTTTGTTTTGCTAGGTTCCTGTGAAGTGCAACAGAGAAAATAGCATTAATTCTTATTGTGTGGCAGAGAAAATAGCATTGATTTTTATTGTTTTATTTAATTTATTGATTGAGTTTGCTGGGTTTGTCTTTATTTTAGTGATGGTGTTGAAATATCCAGATTGTTTTGCTAGATTTGGCAGAGAAAATCACGTTAATTTTTATTGTGTGGCGAAGAAAATAGCATTGATTTATTGTCTTATTGGATTTACTGAGTTTACCGAGTCATTTTTGTTAGTGTTGCAGTGTTAAAATACCCATTCCTTGTTGTGGCAGGTTCTGTGATAGGCTGGTGTTGAGAGGTGCTGTGTGTCAGTGTTGAGTGCAGTGTTTAGTGTTGAGTGTTTGAGGTAGATAATCACTCGAAAAACTATCATGGTGTGTTGGGTCATTTATGCGTCGTTCGTCCTAGTTGTGGTTCTCACGTCGTTTCCCGCCAGTTTGAAATACGTAATGATCAGCATAATACTCGTAGTAGGTTCTGCTGTCACTGCTCTAGCACGGCGTATGTTTGCTGCCTTTGCTCGTAACTGTTTGGAAGTTTGCGTAATTTTCCGGACATGCGTAACTTAACCTCCGAAAAGAAAGACTAATAGAATAATTTTTGAGAGGTGTGAGGAGTGAACAGTTTCCTACACTAACAGAATACGTAATTAATTTTGGAAGCTTAGAAAAATGACGAAAAAAAACAAAAAACAATAGATACACTTCCCAGTCTTGAATAATTCCTTCAAAACACTCAGAATAACTTTTGAAAGCTTAGAAAAATGTTTATTCTACCTCCACACCAGGCTGGCAATCCCACATGGGGCAGCTCAGACAAGGTACCACACATTGACACAGCATTCACACTCACCCCCATCATGCCCCAGTGGAAGGAGTGGAGCATTATATTACAAGGAGTGTGAATGAAGTGTATGTGGGTGCAGTGTTTTCTAGGCTGCCCTGTGTGGGATTGCCGGCCTGGTATGTAGATAGGATAGACAGATGTAGCTTATTTAGTTTTTGCACTGGTGATGCACAGAATGTAATGTGAACGACAGGAGCGAAGACTGCAAGGGAAGTAGCAAGAGATTTTGGTCCACGTTCTGAAACACTTTGCTCTCTCACCACGACTAGTTTCCAGGGCCACAGAGACAATTAGCCAGGTTCTCAAGACTGTTTCTACCATTCAAATTGCAGAAATCTGGTTAATTTGTCACTAGAACCATAGAAACGCCCTTGAAAACTGTGCAACTTCAACTAGAGCCTTTTGAAAATAATGGAGGTGTGGTGCAGAAGTGTTTCAGAATGTGAATCTCAACCAAATCAAACTATCTCTTGTCTTGTAAAGTTAAATGCAAGTGTTTTTTCAGAGAGTAATAATGTTGGAAAGATAAAGGACTGTGTTAGTTTGGCATTCAAGAAGAGAAGGTTCATTTTAAACCTGGACTCAAACCAAACCATCTCTTCTCTAGACCAATAAAGTTAAATGCAAATGGTTTTTCAGAGAGAGAATATATTGTTGGAAAGATAAAGAACTGTGTTAGTTTGGCATTCAAGAAGAGAAGAGTCATTTTAAACCTGGACCCAAATCAAACCATCTTTTCTCTTGACCAATAAAGAATGCAAGTGGCTTTTCAGAGAGAGAATAATATTAGAAATGGAAGAAAATGAGAAACTTTGACATTCAAGAACCCACATCAAACCATCATTTGTCTAGGCAAGTAAAGATTTAGTGAGTGATGTTGATGTAGCTTAGAAGCGAACAAAATAGAAAGGGGCTGATATAATTTGCTTGTCAGGGGGAAAATTATCTTGTGGCTTGAAAAAAAATGAAGGGAAGAGGAGGTTGTTGTGAGAGAAAGAGAGAGAGATTCTGGCTTCACTCTCATTACATTTTCACAGCATTACTAGCCTTACCTTCTCCTCCTCCTCCTCCTCCTCCATCTCTTTCTCCTCCTTCTCCTCCTCCTCCTCCTCTTAACCTAACCTAACCAAAGCATTCACCAAAGAACAATCAGACCTGAGTTGACCTGGAATGCAATGGGTGACCTCAGACGAAGGGAAACAAGACCTTGAATGAATAATGGTCCTGCCGGTCTTCCATTACTAACTGATACACAAATAAACAGTAGTAGTAGTAGCGGTGATAGTAGTAATAGTCAGTCTTTCTCCAATGTGACTTCTTTCATGTCAGGAAGAGAAGAAATATAGATGATTATAGTAGGAGGAGGAAGAGGAGGAGAGAGGATAGTTTAATAATAAGTAGAAGTAAGGTAAAGAAATTTGATAATACGAAGAAGAATTAGTTAAAGGAACTGAAATAATATGTAATAGTAATATCAGGAAGTAAAGAAAGAATATAGATAGCTAAAGAAGAAATAATAAAAAAAATATTAGTAATAGTAATGTATTTTTAATCAGTGCTGTAACTAAATGTCATAACTTATTTCCAAGCCAAGCCTATCACTCTCAAGGCCTCTCTACAGAAATTTCAGTCCAGACTACAGAAATTCAGAGCAGACTACAGAAATTACAGGCCAGACTACAGAAATTCATGGCCAGACTACAGAAAGTTTAGGCCAGACTACAGAAATTTCAGGTCACATTACAGAAATTTCAGGCTCAACTCCAGAAATTCTTGGCTGGACTACAGAAATTTCAGGCCACATTACAGAAATTTCAAGCCCAACTCCAGAAATTCTTGTCTGGACTAGAGGAATTTCAGGGAAGACTACAGAAATTTCATGAGACTACAGAAATTGTCAGAAACAAGCCTTAGAGAAAGATTGACTATAGCAACTTAACCTATAATCTAAGCACTGTTAGCCTCCACTAGCCTCTCTCTCTATATATACATAAGGAATACAAAATACGTATAGTACATATATATATATACACACATATATAGAGCTACATACACCATAATTACCATAGGATGTATATTTTGTGTATGTTTAGGATGATAATGGTAGTATGTATTGGTGTTGTGTTAGTGTGTGTGTGTGAGTGTGTGTGTGTGTTACTGTGCGTTTAACTGTGGGTCTGTATATGTGTGTGTTGTTGTGTGTATATGTGTATTACTGTGTGTCTGTGTGTGTGTGTGTGTGCATTACCTTAAGTCTGTGTGTGTGTGTGTGTGTGTGTGTGTGTGTGTGTGTGTGTGTGTGTGTGTGTGTGTGTGTGAGAGAGCATTACCTTCAGTCTGTGTGTATGTATGAGTGTTACTGTATGTGTGTGTGTGAGAGCATTACCGTAAGTCTGTGTGTGTGTGTGTGTGTGTGTGTGTGTGTGTGTGTGTGTGTGCAGCAGCAGGACACAGCCACCCAGCCTAGCAGTGTGCAATGGGAAGTAAATGATTGGAACACCTACTTTGCACTTTTTCCTAACCTAACCAGGGCACAAGACACACACAGCCGTCAGTCGCATCTCCTCGTAGCTTTAATTTTACAAGTTATTTACACGATTTACAGAGTTCACTTATAAATCTATGTTTGCAATAGACTCAAGTGTATCTATATATGTACCAGGCTGCCAATCCCATGTGGAGCGGCCCAGACAAGGCACCACACACACACACACACACACACACACACACAATCATTCACACTCATGGCCCTGTTAGTTCTTGGTGGAAAGGGATAGTAGTAGCAGTAGTAGTAGTAGTAGTAGTAGTAATAGTCTATTTATCTATACACTTGACTGGCAATTAACAAAAAGACTCATAAAAAAAATGATAACAAAACTACCATTTTTCATTTGTTTCCAGGAATAGAGAGAGGAATCAACAAAAACAACTAATAAAATCATTTCTTTCATCTCTAACATTATATAACACAAGTGACACGTATGTACAGGGGAACAGTCCTTTGTGCAGCCTGTGTGTGCTGTGAGGCTGTGAATTTGTCTTGTATCTGAGTATCTGGTTCATTGTTCCTGTCACTCGGCACCGCATTGACACACTTCTTTGCACGACTCCACTTCAAAAAGGCTCTAGACGAAGGTGTGCAGGTTTTCAAGGGTGTTTTTATGGTTCTAGTGGCAGGTTAATAAGATTTCTACATTATTAGATGGAGAAACAGTAAGTGATGTGGGTTTTTAAGGGTGTTTTTATGGTTCTAGTGGCAGATTAACAAGATTTCTACATTATTAACAGGAGAAACAATAAGTTACATTTTCTCTCTCTCTCTCTCTCTCTCTCTCTCCTTTTATTCCTTCTTTCACTTCACTAAACTCACACTCTCCCTCACTAAACTCTCTCTCTCTCTCTCTCTCTCTCTCTCTCTCTCTCTCTCTCTCTCTCTCTCTCTCTCTCTCTCTCTCTCTCTCTCTCTCTCTCTCTCTCTCTCTCTCTCTCTCTCTCTCTCTCTCTCTCTCTCTCTCTCTCTCTCTCTCTCTCTCTCCAGCTCTATCTTGCAAACTGGGGTACGGGGAGCTGCAATCCCTCCCGTGCCTCAAAGAAGGTGTAGGAGAGAGTTATGATGTCAATATTCTCCATCTTGGGATCATCGGCAAACTCTGGGTCAATGTAGAAGAACACTGGCATGTGAACCTGGTGGAGAGAGAGAGAGAGAGAGAGAGAGAGAGAGAGAGAGAGAGAGAGAGAGAGAGAGAGAGAGAGAGAGAGAGAGACTGTTAGACCTTATAAGAACAATTTTATATAATTATACACACATACAAACAAACCACCACTACCACTGACACAACCCCAAACAAACACACACACACACACACACACTCACAAACACACCCCCTCAGCCCCTCCCAACCCCTCCCAGCCCCTTAATCCCCACATCCCTCCCTCCTACCTCTTCATGTGGGTTGAGCTGCTGTTCCTCAAAGCAGAAGCACTGAATCTTATTGAAATACTGGCCAGCATCGAAAGGTATTACATTATAAGTTGAAACCCCGATGACTGGCCGATCTGTGGGGTTGCGGGCGGTATAGAAGGCAAGGGCTGTCTCTCCTGGGTAAACCTGAGTCGTGGGAAAGGTGAGATTGGGTTAGTTTTATTTGTAAGGTAGAGAGACTTGAGTTTTGCTGGAAGGGGGAACACTGGTTGTAGGAGTCATGTTGAGATGCTGGTGAGATAAAAGAGATGAGGTGATGGATTGATATGTCTTGTGTGAGAGAGAGAGAGAGAGAGAGAGAGAGAGAGAGAGAGAGAGAGAGAGAGAGAGAGAGAGAGAGAGAGAGAGAGAACCTTAACTTAACCAAAACTAAACTAAACAAACCTAACCACCTCCTCCTCCTCTTCCTCCTCCAAACTTAACCAAAACTTCAAATTATCTATTCATCAACCAATATTTAACTATCAATTCAACTACTAATCCCATCTACCAGCCTTCTAACCTAACCTAACCTAACCGAACCACCTATTCAACTAAGCCAACCACTCACCTGCACCTCCCTCTGCTGTGGCCTGAAGTTCCAAGTCATAGAGGCAGCAGTGTCAGCATTGAACCTAATCTTCAGCATCCTGTCCTTCACTGTCTCCATGCTGCCCACCTTCTCCGCGTCGTGGCCCTGCTGAGTGGTGCCCCCATAGCTGTATGCCTGTGTGTGTTGGATTACGTGAGAATGGCAGGGAGGAGTGAGGGAAAGAGACGGGAGGGGAGAGTAAGAAGAGGGAGAGTAGGAAAGAGGAATGAAGAGGGGAGGGGAGAATAGGGAGGGAAAGATGAGGAGGGAGAAAGTGGGAAAGAGGAATGAGGAAGAGAAGTGAGAGAGAGAAAAGCGAGAAAGACAGACAGGGAGAGGAGTGAGGCAGAGAGGGAGAAAGATGATAAAATAAATAAACAAATAAGTAAACAAATAAACAAAATAACGAACGAAACAATGAACACACAAAAACACAAACAACACACAAAACCAAACCTTACCTGGCAGAATATCCTGTACAGCGGCACGGCAGCGTAGCTCAACCCTAGGGTCAGCACACCCAGGGCCGCTATGTAGTACAATGTTGACCTCGTGCCCTGACCTGACCCCTGCCCCGCCCCACCCCGCGCCTGCCCCAACACCACAACGCCACAGGTCAAGTTACGCCGCCACAACAACCCATATCTTAATTCACTGAGTCCACTTCGCTTGGTCAGTATATTGCAGTGCTCTCGCCTTGTGTGGTGGGTGTTTGTGGTGTTGTGGTGGTGCAGGAGTCGCCACAGTGGTCTCCCTTTCGTGGTGTGGCAGAAAATCGAGGTAGTTCTGGTTAAAAGGTACATCTTGTTGGGTTATGAAAGCTTACTGCAGGCTACCGCCGCCGCCTGAACCTTACGTCACTTTGTTTACATCTTGATCCTGATCTTGAGGCGGCGTTGTTTTGTCTTCCAATCGGCACTGTGTGATTTTAGGGTATTATGGAAATAGATACATAAGTTCATTGTTGTATGTAAGGAAAGTACAACAAAGGAGGAGGGGAGGGGATGAAACCTGCCAGCATCTCTCTAGACGGAAGATAAAGGAAAATATTTACATATAAAACTTTTAAAAGCTATGAAAAAAAATAAAAGTAAATAAATAGATAACATACATGTAGCTATAACTAATCACAACCTGAAGGCCTAGCCAATGAAAGACAGGGCAGCACACACACACACACACACACACACACACCAGTGGACACCCCTTCTAGATGTTTATCTGATTATTTATTTATTTATTTAAAATTTTTATTATTTCTGTTTCGTTATTATTATATTCTCATTTAATTTAGTCTTATCTAACTGCGTCTGGACACCTTTGCCACGTGTTCCAGCAGCGTCTGATCCTCTTGTCATTTGTTTTACTGAAACGCTTCGCTCTCACCACGACTATTTTCAAAGCCCACAGAGATGATTAACCGGGTTATCAAGATCATTTCTCCAGCTATCAATGTAGAAAACTTATCAATCTGTCATTAGAACCATAGAAACGCCCTTAAAAACTCTTGTAACTTCGACTAGAGCCCTTGAAAGTAGTAGAGGTACAGCGCGGAAGTGGCTTAGAATACCGTTAATTTCCCTTGCTTCACGCCGCACCAGCATTCATGAATCTTATAGAAACTCCCTCCCTCTCAGCCTTACTTGGAGTAGCCACGCCGTACCTGCCTGAAGAAAGGATATTTGAAGGGAACGAGAGGACAGCGCGTACGTTTTGGTTAATAAGAGAAGAGAAAAGGAAGGAAACAAGACCCAGACGAAAAGAGGAGAGGCGGGAGGGAGCGATTCAAAAGCAACAGGTAGAAACACTCCGCTTGACTCACCCCGCCGCCTCGCCTTGCCCACCACACATCATGTAAGTGTCTTGGCTGTTTTATCATCTGTTCAGCCTCTCCCTGCTCTACTGCGGCCGCGAGATAGCAGATACCGGTGTCAGTTTAGCTGGAGATAGTAAATATTGCCGCCTGGGAAGTAATTAAAGGCTAGGTAATGGGAGACAAGACGCATGTTTGGTGGAAAATGAAGGTGCAGGATATAGAGTACAAGACTAGTATTCTGAAGGACTCCTGTCAGCATCTCTACTTTCAAAAGGCTCTAGATGAAGTGACACGGGTTTTCAAGAGTGTTTTTACGGTTCTAGTGACAGGTTAACAAGATTTCTACATTATTAACAGAAGAAACCGTAGAGAGGCCGGATAATTATCTGTGGCCTTGGAAAATAAGCGTGGTGAAGTGACACGAGTCTTTTAAGAGTTTTTACGGTTCTAGTGACAGATGGAACGAGATTTCCACATTATTAACAGGAGAAACAATAAGTGACAAGGGTTTTTAAGGGTGTTTTTATTGTTCTAGTGGCAGATTAATGAAATTTCACATTATTAATAGGAAAAACTAAAAAATACGGGTTTTAAAGTTTTTTTTTTACGGTTCTAGTGGCAGATTAACAAGATTTCTTCATTATTAACAGTAAAAAACACTTGTGAACGTGGCTAAACATCCCTGTGGCCTTGGGAAGTAGTCGTGTTCAGAGTAGAGCATTTCTGAGCACGGAGCGGAGAGATTGAGGGCCAAAATTTATCAAGACGATGATGATGATGGCGTAGGTTGGCAGGGTGACGGCAGTGTGGCGTGGGGAGGGAGGAGGCGGCGGCGGAGTGGGATGTGAAAGATGGTTCAAAGATTTACAGAACCGCCACCTTTTCTTTTCTGAGTGTGTGTGTTGGGGACCGCGTGTTGCCTGTAGTGTGGATGTGTGTTGTATTTTACAGAACCGCCACCTTTTCTTTTCTGAGTGTGTGTGTTGGGGACCGCGTGTTGCCTGTAGTGTGGATGTGTGTTGTATTTCTTGTATAAATGGTATATAGTTGTAGCTGGCATGGAATATTGATAAATTTATTCGTTCCTGCTTCACTGCTTCCGTTACGCATTCAAATCTGAGCCACGCGTTGAGATACAAGCAACACAGTTTTGAACCACCAAGCAGATGAACTGGGTAGTCTTTTCATTATCCGTGCTACTACTACTACTTCTACTACTACTATCAACACACACCATTACCATCCACAAACACTTCCTTCTGATTAGTCAATAGTGAGGGTGTCTGTAGCGTAGTATTGTTGTTACAGGCGCCATCTGCCCGCCAGCTGAGGACAACACTCGCACTCCTGACGGGGGCGCAGTGGGGGGAGCTTGGCAGAATCTCCAGCCTAGTGAGGAACTGGGGGAGTAACGCCACCAGGATCGGTTAGTAATGGAATCTCTCTCTCTCTCTCTCTCTCTCTCTCTCTCTCTCTCTCTCTCTCTCTCTCTCTCTCTCTCGTATTCTAGCCCTCTAATGCGCGCTCTCTCTCTCCCTCCTCCCCTGTTCTGGCCGCCTCTCTAATGCAAGAGTTCACCAGTATTCTCAGTCTTTCATCCCTTTCTCTGGTAAACTCGTGAACTCCCTGCCTGCTTCTGTATTTCCTCCCTCCTGTGACTTGAACTCTTTCAGGAGGGGATGATGCTTTTGACCTTTCTTGACCTTTCGTTTGGAATTGGCACCCCCTTTCCCTTCTCCCCTTGTGTTGTGTTGCCCTTGACCAGCTCCTCCGTGCCATTGTGTCAGTCACAGCCTTGCATTACATAATCCTCTTGCAAGCGGACAGCCATTCATCCCGTCTACTTAAGTAATTTATCCTTTTACAGGTAAGAGGGGCACTGCCAGGGTGTCACGCTGGCCAACGCGGTGTTTGTGACATGGAGAGGAAGTAGTCACGGGTGCAGCCCCTGGGAGAAGCGATAAGCCCTCCTAATTAAAGGTAGATCAAGTGTTACGTCATCCTCGGTGCAGTAGTCGGTGCGTCTGTGCTACTAATATTTGAGATGAATATAATCATGAAATCTATATTGTTTGCATTTTGAATTGTATTTTTAATTGTATTTTATAAGTTTCCTTGCACAGCCTCTTCCAGCGTGGACTTCCCCCGTCCCTGATATCCTCCTAATGATACCTCAACGAGTCTCCGACCTCAATTGTAATAATAATTACATTAACGTCTCCAACATTATAATAATAATACCTGTCTCCGGAGGCGCGGGCATCCTAATCGTAATGATACCTCAAAGAGGCTCCGGAGAAAGACGCAATAATAATGATACCTCAGAGAGTGTCCGGAGAAACATGCAAATAAAAATAATGATAGAGGACCTCTAAGAGACCAAAGGAAAGACGCAAATAATAATAATGATACCTCTAAGAGACCAAAGGAAAGCCGCAGAGACCTCGGGGAAAAACGCGGAACACACAAATCGGAAGGCAAAAACACCTTTTAATTTTTTTTTTTTTTTTTTTTCCCAACAATCTGAGAATCTCCTGGACTCCTTGAACACGTGGCTCTGTAGTCAGCAGCAGCAGCAGCAGCAGCGCCGCCAACTCTGTCCATCATGCGCGACCGGCAGTGGCACGAGACGGCCGGCAATGTCAGCAGTAGAGGGAGGGTGTGTTTCCTCGCCCAGGCAACAGCACTGCGAGGTCCTCAACGCCGCGGTGATGGCCAGGCCTGGTGGTGGTGGTGGTGCAGGAAAGGCCCGCACGTCGCCGTCAGCACTGTAACACTCAGCATTAGTGATGCGTGTGTGTGGTGCAGCTCTGTTACGCCTCAACACAACACACACGTATGTAATGTCTAAATGAAAAATATATCTGCTAACTGATATTATAGACCTTTTTCTCTTTACCAATTGCTTTCAACAGCAAGAAATTTTTTTTTTCCTTATTGCTTCGTCCATCCCCATAAAAAAAAAAAAAGTTAGGCGGGGAGGAGGGGGAGCAGTAGAGGAAGTAGTAACTAACAAACTTTCAACCTTACTTTTTTTTTACCATAATGAACTTCTATACACTTCACTCCCCAACCTCACTGCAACACACTGGGCTTGGTGGTCTTCAGGCTTCCAATCTGTGCCACAAACTAGTTGGTGTGAAGGCGCGACACTGGTGGTGGTGGTGGTGGTGGTGGTGCGCTGCAGAGAGGGACTCGTTTGAGAAAAGAAAAACGAGACGAAAGAACGGAAGAAAAAAAAAAAATTGAAAAAAAATAAAAAAATAAAAGTTCACTCACCACAAGTTTCCAAGGCCACCGAGACAGCTGTTCACCCTGATTCAAGACTCGTTTCTCCTGTTGATATAGAAATCTTGTTAATCTACCGTAAAAACACCTTAAAATCCCCGCGTCACCAAGCTCAACACGGTTTCTCTCTCTCCTATTGATGTAGAAATCTTGATGTTTTCACTAGAACCGTAAAAAAACCCTTAAAAACCAGTTTCACTTCAACTATAGACTATAGCCTTTTGAATGTAGTGGAGATGCGGCACAGTAGCGTTTCATAACATGGCTACAGGTCGCTACACTGAACTTGCTATAAGAGAATTATTTTAGTTACCCCTTGAGCTACCCTCCCGTTTTCTGCAGAGCATGATTCGGCAGTCTTGTGGCAGAGAATTTCTTTAGTCACCCCTTGAAAATCACCATCCGTTTTCTACAGTGAGCATGACTAGGCAGCTTTGTAGCAGTCTCCGGGAATTACACTGCCAAGAGAACAACAATTAATGGTGCCAAGACTCCTGCCATTAAGGTTTGCCTGTCACTACACTGTTCCGAGACACTCTGCTTCCACCACGACTGTTTCCCAAGGCCACAGGTTACCACAGTTCGAGAGTTTGTTATTAATGTAGAATTCTCGTTTAATCTCACTAGACAAGTAAAAAATCACCCTTAAAAACACTTCTTCCGTTAAATATGTCGAAATCTTGCTAGTCTGTCACTAATATCGCAAAAAAAAAAAAAAAAAAAAAAACTTAAATGCCTATATTGTTTGTGATGTGGATTAACAGGTGTACATTACCAGAAAATACCTGCCCTTAAAAGTCGTCTATGTTTCTTTCCTGTTTCTTTCCTGTGATGTACAATTAACAGGTACATTAACAAGCGATACAACTCGTGAGGGCTTATGGGAGTTTTTTAACGGTTTCTAAGGACAGATTAATGAGATTGCACGTGGGAACTCTTGAAACACCAACTTTGAGTACAGTGCTGGTAGTGCAGATATACCTTACTAAAAAACTGGTTACACGTGAAGGCACCATTGAAAACCCTCTCGGTAACTTCCACCAGTGTTACAATATAAATAATGCTTGTTAAAACTATAAATACACGGAAAAACGCCATGAAGAACCCCAGTACCTTCCTTCACGGCCTGTTTACACTTACTTAAAACTTGTATAATCTAAGCTACCACCACTCAACTGAAGACCTACCAGATATGTTCTTTACAGATTGCTTAAATTCGTAAAACCACCATTGATAGCCCCACTACCTTCCTTCACGGCCTGTTTACACTTGCAGATTTAACTTCTATTAATCTAAGCTTGCAGATTTAACTTGTATAATCTATCATTACTCAATTTAAGCACTAATTACCACCAGTTATGTTACAGATTGCTTAAACTACTCGTAAAACCACCACTGATTACCCAAGTAGCTTCCTTCACGGCCTGTTTAAACTTGCAGACTTCAAACTGTATAATCTAAGCTACCATTACTCAACTGAAGACATTACCAGTTATAAATATTGTTACAGATCGCTTAAACTACTCAAAACCATCATTGATTAACCAGTAACTTTCTTCATGGCCTTTTTAAACTTCCACTTAACTTCAAATCTAAGCCACTACTAGTCTCGAAACGCCACTGGAAATCCGAACAATTCAAATTAGCACCCGTTTGTGAGGAAAAAAAAAAAAAAAATCTAATTCGCGAGTTTATTGAATTTACGTTTTTTTTCCACTCGTAAAATTAAAAAAAAAAATAAATAAAATCGCGAATTAGATGTGAACTGCTTGTTATCTACCTAGCAACGTTAACAACCACTGCTTGTTAAACTTGGATATCTAACACTCCAATAACTACCATTACAGCTTATTAAAGGCGTGAATTGTTTGCTAAACTACCTAGAAACCCTTTTAAACACAAGTAACGACCAATGCAGCTTGTTAAGAGACGTGAATTGCTTGTTAAACTACCCTGCATGTCTAAAACCTCCAATAATCACCATTACATCTTGTTTGAGGCGTGAATTGCTTGTTAAACTACCTAAAAACCCTTAAAGACATCAGTAACGACCACTGCAGCTTGTTTGAGGTATGAATTGCTCGTTAAACTAAAGAAAACCTTAAATACAACAATTTCTAGAACTTCACTAACTGCCACTGCAGCTTAAGGGCGTGAATTGCTTGTTAGACTACCTTAAAAACACCAATAAGTTCTACAAATTGTTAGACCAGTAGTCTTGTGGCCAGGAACACTTGAACAACACCTGTACTTTCCTTCCCCTCCCAACAAGTCACTGGTGTATTGCCTTGACGTTATCAACCACATGAACTCAAGACACCTCACCAGTTATGATGCTTCTGACCACCACCACCACCACCACCACGCACGCCTCCCTCCCTACAGCCACTTCAACAACCACCACCACCACCACAATATACAGACAGGAAGAACACACAACAGCCAGACAAAGAAACAAGATAAACAGTAAACTAGACATTTAGAAAGGATTAAGATACACACGGACTAAAACAAGATCATAAACAGACAAGACTATAACCAAAACAAAGACACACAGACAAGATTATAACGGATACCAGAGACAGACAGACAAACAGACACACACGAGCCATACCGTATCAGCAAGCCCCTTCTTCGTCCAGCCCAGCGCCTCGTCCAGGGGAGAATGAGGTGGCCCGCTGCCTTACCTGTCCCCACCTCACCTCGCTATCACCCCCCCGCCTCCCCACACCCACCCATCACCAATCCTTTCCTCCCCTTCTTGTTATGAGTGAACTAGTACTTCCTCCTCCTCCTCCTTATTTCTTCTTCCTCTTTCTTATAACCAAACTACTACTACTACTACTACTTCTTCCTTCTCCTCCTTCCCTCCTCCTTCTACTATCTCTATTTCTATTCCTCCTCCTCCTCCTCC
>NW_026973666.1:3660000-3687500 GCF_035594125.1 Scylla paramamosain
ATACAAGAACAAGAGGAGGAGGAGGAGGAGGAGGAGGAGGAGGAGGAGGAGGAGGAGGAGGAGGAGGAGGAGATGGATGGGGATGAGAAGGAGGAGGAGGAGGAGGAGGAAAAAAAAAGAAAAAAAGAAAAAAAAACTGCTCCACATTTAAGTAGCTAATATCTCCTCTTACAACACATCCATCTATGACATCACCCTGGCAATATTATCAGGTGTCTTCTATCTTTAATTAGAGATAGCTTACAGGAGCGACGGTGAGGTAAATAGTGCGTGGAAGGCAAAAAAGTTTAAATATTTAATACTCACGCCATCGCTGACTAACCAACCACGTGGATCTGGCGGAAGATAAACAAAGAAACGATCACAGGCCTAGTGGGGAGTTCTGCTTTTCTAACGGGATTACAAATGTTGTTTATTAATTTATCTATCTATCTATCTTTGTCTGTTTAGTTTTCTCTTTTTCTTACGTTTGTCGTCTAAATAGTTTTTTCTCATAATTCTCTCTCTCTCTCTCTCGCTTTTTTTCTTCTTATAATCTAAATATTTCTCTATAATTTTTTCCTTCCTTCTCTCTCCTTTAATATAAAACATGTATATTATTCTTTACATTTGTTTATCTTCTGAATAACATAATTTCTCTTCGTTTCTCTTTTTCCTCCCTCCATTTAATTTCTCCTGACATCGTAGCACGTTTAAAAGCCAGTTTGATGTACGGTTAAGAGCACTTCTACTTTAAAACACCTACAGAAAGACCCTTACATACACCCATAGCCTAAAAAAAGACTTGCTCCACTTGTTTAAACCTTATCTGGCACACCCCGGTTCGATTCTGAGGTTCCCTAGGGTATTTTCATTGTACGGAAGGCCTCCTCTTCTTCTTCTCTTTCCTGCCCATCTCCCTCTATCTTTTTCTCGTGTTTCAAAGATTTACGAGTCGTTTTCTCCCACGGGATGTGTCTAAAGGGGTGGTTTTGTTATTATCGTCTCTGAAATGGTGGGAATTTGTGTGACAGACTATATATTCAGTAGTTATTTGTTATTTTGTTATTTATTTTTGTTGCTTCGTTATTTTTTTCCTTTTTCTTCTTCTTTAATTCGTTTTTTTTTATCGTTTGTCTTTCTTGTTTGTTTTTTCGTTCATTATTCTTTTTGTTTTTTTTTTGTTCCTTTTTCTTTCTGTTATTTCAATGTTAATCTGCTTCTTTTATTTTCCTTCCGTCTTTTTTTTTTTATTTTCATTATTCTTGCTTTCTCTTTTTGTTTTTCTAGTTCCCTTGTTTATTTTTTTTTCCATCTCTCTTTCTCTCTCTCTCTCTCTGTTTACCTTTTTGTCCCTATTATTATTGTTGCTTTTCTTCTTTCTTCTTTCCTTCCCGTGTCTTCCTCTTCTCCTTTTCTCTCTCTCTATCTCCGTTTTCTTTTCTTAACTTTATCTCTCCTCTTTTTATTTTCTATTTTTACATTCTCTCCTCTCTTCTTAGTCCTCCTCTTCCTTCCTCTTCCTCTTCCTCCTCTTCTTCTTCCTAGCCTAATCTAACCGAACGACGAATACACATCAAAAATAAATGAATAAATAAATAAATAGATAAATAAATAAATATTGAAAACACACAAAAAATGCATATACAGTTTATTTGGTTCCATTTGGAGAGAAAATAGTGGTAAATACAAACATTTATATACAGACAGACAGACAGACAGACGGACAGACGGACAGACAGACAGACAAACAGACACAATCATATTTTAATCCCAATTAATCTTGTTTATCTTATTGATTTATTAATTTTATTTCGTTTGTTTTGCTATTTTTGTTTCCTAGAGAGAGAGAGAGAGAGAGAGAGAGAGAGAGAGAGAGAGAGAGAGAGAGAGAGAGAGAGAGAGAGAGAGAGAGAGAGAGAGAGAGAGAGAGAAAGTGTTAAGTGAATTGAGAATCTGATATTTGTTTTTTTAATTACATTAAATATATACACCATTTTTGGAGAGAGAGAGAGAGAGAGAGAGAGAGAGAGAGAGAGAGAGAGAGAGAGAGAGAGAGAGAGAGAGAGAGAGAGAGAGAGAGAGAGAGAGAGAGAGAGAGAGAGAGAGAGAGACTGGTTACAATCTTGTAGGAAAATAGTAGTAATAATGATGTTGATGATGATGATAATAATAATAATAATAATAATAATAATAATAATAATAATAATAATAATAATAATAATAATAAAATAAATATACAAGTTATTATTAATTTGACTAATGAAACTTAACACTATTTAATCATCATCATTATTATATATATTCATTTAAGTTTTTTATTATTATTATTATTATTATTATTATTATTATTATTATTATTATTATTTATTTTTCCCACATACAAAAGAAGAAGAAGAAGAAGATAGGTTTGTTATATGCAAAATTTGGCACTTGATAATGTATACACACACACACACACACACACACACACACACACACACACACACACACTTAAAATATAAATATATATATATACATCTTATTTTTATTCATCAAATACTTTTTATAATCAAAGCTGGAATGTCAATATTAAATTCATTATTTTTTGTAATCTGCATGAAAGGTTATTTAGAGAGAGAGAGAGAGAGAGAGAGAGAGAGAGAGAGAGAGAGAGAGAGAGAGAGAGAGAGAGAGAGAGAGAGAGAGAGAGAGAGAGAGAGAGAGAGAGAGAGAGAGAGAATTAAGAGAATCACAGATATAAACATTTCCAACACACTCTCTCTCTCTCTCTCTCTCTCTCTCTCTCTCTCTTTGGTAAGTGAGCCATTACAAACAGGCAAAGTAGTTACAATAATTATAACAATTACACTACACTACGACACAGGACAGTAGTTACAAGACCAATTACATAGTTACAGTAGTTAAGGGCAGTGATGGTTAGTTACTAGTCAAGCTAATGAGAATGAATTATTTTATGTAATTGTATGTAATTATTTAAATGGGATTATCACAGGCATTTGGCGCGCGCATGTGTGTGTGTGTGTGTGTGTGTGTGTGTGTGTGTTATTATCTAACTAAATATGTAATTTCTATAAAAGGATTTGTTTGTGTGTGTGTGTGTGTGTGTGTTTTAGTTTTACTGTATACCCAACACACACACACACACACACACACACACACACACACACACACACACACACACAAATACGTACATCCGAACTCCTCTCCTTGTGTGTGTGTGTGTGTGTGTGTGTGTGTGTGTGTGTGTGTGTGTGTGTGTGTGTGTGTGTGTGTGTGTGTGTGTGTGTGTGTGTGTGTGTGTGTGTGTGTGTATTGCCAATAGTTAATAGTCATTTGGCTGTTTGTTGTCACTGTTAAGTAGTCTGAGGAAGAAGAAGAGGAGGATGAATAACACTCAAGATAACAGTAATAATAATAATAATAATAATAATAATAATAATAATAATAATAATAATAATAATAATTACAAAGGCCTTAATGACTGCATTATCACTGGCCACATCACTAGAGAGAGAGAGAGAGAGAGAGAGAGAGAGAGAGAGAGAGAGAGAGAGAGAGAGAGAGAGAGAGAGAGAGAGAGAGAGAGAGAGAGAGAGAGAGAGAGAGAGAGAGAGAGAGAGAATCTATACAAAACAATATACACACACACATATATATATATATACCAAAACGCTCAAAGAATCAACGTAATCACACACACACACACACACACACACACACACACACACACACACACACACACACACACACACACACACAGAATATTACTTGGTCACACATACTCCCACTCTCTCTCACTTGCACCTTGTTTGGGAGGGGCAGCAAAGATGAGTGAGGAAGAAAACGTAATGTTAGATTCACGCTGCCACAGTTTCTTACGTATTGTGTCTCGAAGGGCGTAAAATAACAAGATATAGAAAATGAATCAATAAAATGAGAAAATAAAGAACTATCAAAGGAAAGTAAATAGATAAAATAAGAATATAAAGAAAAAAATATCACAAGAATAAATTAAATACGAAAATGAAGAGAAAAATTATCGAATGCTGGCGACGTATGGTTTCAAGACATAGTAAAGGGTTATCACAGCCTCTTACGAACTGTTTTGTGTGACGCAGAATGGTACGGAATGAAGAATGAATGAACAACGGTGATAAGCTTTTAAGACGTAAGGAAAGGTTGACGCACGCACTGTTTGTTTACGTATTGTGTTCCGTAAGATGCAGAATAGTATAAGTAAAAACAAGAAAAGAAAATAAAGAATAAACAAAAAAACCTTCAAATGCTACTGATGAGCTTTTAAGACGTAAGGGAAGGTTGATGCACGTACTGTTTGTTTACGTATTGTGTTCCGTAAGATGCAGAATAGTATAAGTAAAAACAAGAAAAGAAAATAAAGAATAAAACAAAAAAACCTTCAAATGCTGGTGATAAGCTTTTAAGATGTAAGGAAAGGTTGACCCACGCACTGTTTGTTTACGTATTGTGTTCCGTGAGATGCAGAATAGTATAAGTAAAAACAAGAGAAGAAAATAAAGAATAAAACAAAAAAACCTTCAAATGCTACTGATAAGCTTTTAAGACGTAAGGGAAGGTTGACGCACGCACTGGTTGTTTACGTATTGTGTTCCGTAAGATGGAGGATAACAAAAGTAACAAAAAGAAAAGAAAATAAAGAATAAACAAAACTTTCTATTGCTGGTGATAACATTTGAAGGCGTAATGGAAGGTTAACACAGGCACCTGAGTTGTTCGTATTGTGCTTCGTAAGGTGCAGATTAACAGGTGGTAAATGAAAATAAATAAATAGATAAATAAATAAATAAATAAATAAATAAACGGTTTCAAACACTGGCGACAAACACTTAAAAATGTAAGGGAAGGTTGATGCAGACACCAGCTTTTTTACGTATCATGTCTTGTAAGGCCCAACGTACCAGCAAAGGAATTTTAATATAATCAAAGCAAGGAACACAAACTAAAAAAAATTTGCGATATAATAACAAAAAAATCTCCACAAAGGCAAAAAAATAAAAAACAAAAATGAAAAAAACCTTCTTGACAATACATAGAAACACACACACACACACACACACACACACACACACACACACACACACACTCATCTTTACGTCATCCCAAACGGACGAACTCCCCACAGTCCACCCAAAACAAACACAAACAAACAAACACACAATCACGAGAGAGCGTTGACTCATCGCCAGAAACAAACACAGTCACTGTTTGGTCGTCGACTCGTTCACTCATTAACAAATCAAGGTTGGCTCGTGTTCTGAGATGCTTCGTTCTCCTGCGGACTGCTTTCTGAGGCCACGGTTAGGTCAGGTTAGGTTCTCAGGGGTGTTTCTTCAAATGATGTGCAGGAATTCTTGTCAAACTATAACTAGAATCATGGAAATTTTCTTCAAAACGCCAATAATTTTCACTACAGCCTGTTAAACTATCATTAGAATCATGAAACACCCCTGAAAACGCCAATATTTTCCACTACACGCTGTTAAACTGTCACTGCAATCATGAAAACTCTTGAAAATGCCTGTAACTTCCACTTCAGCCTGTTAAATTTGTGCAAATCTTGTCGAACTACCACTGGAATCACACAAACATCCTTGAAAACCTTAATGACTTCTACTACAGTCTGCTAAAGCATCACTGGAATCATGAAAACACTCTTAAAAAGCCCAACAACTTCCATTAGTGTCTTAAAGTGGTACAATTCTAGCACTGTAATCATGTGAACACTTTTGAAAGCTCCAAAAAACTTCTACTAGAGCCTGTTAAAAGCATTCATTCCTTGCTACACTATCTTCGGAATCATGATTAAGTGATTAGCACCCCAATATTTCACTGGATTCGTGGAAACCTTAACAACTTTCCACTGTGGATTGTTAAACTATTGTCGGAATCATGAAAGCCAAATAACTTCCACTGGAGCCTGTCAAACGTTTAGATTCTTATTAAATTTTCACTGGAATAATGAAAACAGCCTTTAAGACCCCAGTACCTTAAAGTAAAGTCTGTTAAACTATCACTGGCACCATGAAAACACTCTTGCAAACCCCAGTAACTCCATCGAACTTGTCAAACACTCACAAACCTTGCTATACTTGTCACTTGAACTATGAAAACATCAGTAACTTCCACTCCTATCATGAAAACTCCCTTTAAAACCCAGAAAAACTTTACCGAACTTCTTAAACACTCATAAACCTTGCTATACTGTCACTTGAACTATGAAAACATCCTTGAAAACCTCAGTAACTTCCACTGCTATCATGAAAGCACTCTTCAAAACCCCAATACTCGTAACTTCACCGAACTTCTCAAACACTCACAAACCTTGCTGAACTGTTACTTAATCCAACAACTTCCAGTCGAATCAAGAAAACACTCTTGAAAACCTCCCAATAATTTCCAGCCGAAGCTGCCAAACACTCACTGGAACCTCAAAAACACCCTTGAAAACCTGCCACACCTTACAAAAACACCTCAAACGAAAACAATTACGGAGAAACGACGACGAAGAAGAAGAAAAAAAAAAGTTCAGTACACGAGCCAAAACTCCCATTTTCTTTCACTGCCATTTTCTTTAGGTCCACCACACCATCACAGAGGAGGTAACATTAGGTAACATAAAGGTAATGCTATGTGCCTTAATTTAATTCCTGCTGGCTTAAAGAGAGGTGTCCCGCGCCAGTCCCTGCTCCTGCTTCCCTGCGGCGCCGACAGACACACACACACACAGACGCTGCTGGGGTGATCAGTGTGGCCGGTGCAGGACTTGAGGTCTGTCTGGGACTCTTGGGGGCACAATTGGCACCGGGCGTCTGAAATGTCAAGATCAGGATCAAGATTGTTTACTTTATTTTTAATTGTGATGCTAAGATTATGATTTTTTTCATTTTTTTTTTAAGTTTATAATCTTAATAATAACTTTTTTCTTTTTCTTCTTATGAGGTCGGTTAATATTAGTTTTTTCTTCAAGTGCTTTATTTATTTATTATTTATTTATTTTTTATTTTTATTTTCTAGCTTTATAATCTTAATGATAACTCTTCTTTCTTTATCTTTTTGGTGTATTTTATCTTCCCCTTGTGACGTCAAGATTAACATTTACTTTCCCTTCAAAGGTTATGGGTACATACTTTGATTCACTTATTTTTTTTTACTTCTTTATTCTTTTTATTTATTTATTTATTTTTTTTGTCTTGTTCATTGTTTTAATTTTATGATCTTATACTTGTTTTTTTTATTACTAACTTTTCTTTAATTTTCTTTTATCTTTCTTATTTTCAAACCTCAATGATGGTATTACTAAATTTTGATGTCATTACTGTATATTAAAAAATTTCTCAATACCATATTTTCACATTTCTTAACTTCTTCATTTTCATTTTTTTTAATCATTCCTTATTTTTTTTCCTTTGATACTGTTTACTTTCCTCTGATATGTAACAAGTTCTCATTCATTATTAACTTCTTTTCTACCCACGTCTGAAACTGAGTGACAATCTTTTTACGTAATTTCACTTCAAAACCATCACCTTTAGCTTAGACATAAACACATCAACACTCCCCAATTCTTACATTAAATTCCTTCACTACTCTTCAGTCATTGCATTAACCATACAAAACTTTAAACACACTTGCACCACAATCTCGTAAATACTTCTATAGCTTAGCAAAGATCAAGTTAACCTCATTTTTATATCCAACCAAACAATATATGACTACCTTGTGTTAAAATACCCCCATTACGTAAGGTTACTGTTAGTTTGATAAGATTAATGTTAGTGTGTTAGATTTGGTTACGTTATCAAGACAAGACAAAAGAACTAGGAGATATACGTTGGGTTGGTGTGTGCTAAGCTGATCTACAACCCACGTCTTTGTTCCTTCTCTTCTCTCTTTCTTCTTTTGATTTTAATTTGTATTCATAAACATTCTTCTCTCTATCTCTCTCTCTTTGTTTCTCTTGTGATCTGAAGCATCTCAAATATAAAACTTGCAGTAACAGTCAAGCGAAGCGAAAATAATAATACTGAAGTTTTCATCCTTTAGAAAAAATTAAGAAATGAAAATAAATCCTCTCTTTTTTCACATTGTTATGCAAAAATTTGATGTGTCTTGGGACTGAAAACATCTTAAAATATAAATTTCGGGGAACGACTAAGAGTAATTCAAACGGACCAATGAGGAGAGGAAGCAAAGTGGGCGTGGCTTGTGGATCAGCTGAGCGCACACTGAGATGACTGACATGGCAACACTCCTCACGTTACACCCACACACTGTATCTAAAGCAACAACTACAAACTAAAGGAGAACATTAGGAAGTATACTTAACTTATTGAAGCCTTTTGGGGTCAGCTAGAGTGATAGAAAGTTACACACACACACACACACACACATACACACACACAGAAATATACTTAGTCATTTCTGCACACACAAACACGTACACACACACACACACACACACACACACACACACAAAGGCAAGCTGGAACAAATAGGTTTTTAAAAATGGACAATTGTTTCTTCCAGTTCTTTAGATTTTTAAGTCTTTTTTTTTTTTAATTGTAAGTCCTTTTTTGTTTTGCATAAGCTGGCCAAACACAGCCTTTGTATTGTAAGTAGTCAGTCAATATTTGTCAGCAAGCAAGTGTTCAATAGTAGACACACTTAAGACTCTAGTAAGTAATAGTTTATCTGATTACTACTACTACTACTATTACTACTTCTATTACTACTTATTCTACTACTACAAGCAATAATAATAATACTGATAATAATAATAATAATAATAATAACAATAATAATAATCATTAATAATATCTACTACAATAACAAAGATCATCAATTAAATACATCTAAATTTGGTATAGAAATGAAAACATGATAAACAATTTTGACATCTTTCATAAACTTGTATATAATTTTTTTTCCTGGCAAATTTAATTAATTCACACACGATCACACAAACTTAAAATCTAATTACCACAATGTACTGCAACAAAACAAACTGCGTGTATTGTAATGTTACGTAATATTAGGTTAAGTGAATTTGTGATAGGTTAGATTAGGAGATTAGGGAAGGGAAGGTTCGGTTAGGTTTGCTTACGTTAGAAAGCATTAGGTGGTCAGGCTGTTAGTTAGTTAGAAAAAAAATATATTCAGGTCAGGTTACACAAGATCAGGTCAGGTAAGGCAAGATTAAGTTAGTTTACGTTAGGTAGTGGTGTGCTGGCTCAGGTTAGGTTAACTTACGTAATGTTTGGTTAGGTATTGTTAGGCAGTGTTGGTGTGCTGTTATTACGACATGTGAGGAATATTCAACTTCGATTGGGTAAGATAGTTAGGTTAAGTTAGATCAGGCAGTGTTAGGCTAGGTTAGATTAGGCAGCGTTAAGCTAGGTAAGGTTAGATTAGGCAGTGTTAGGCTAGCTTAGATTAGGTTAGATTGGGCAGCGTTAGGCTAGGTTAGGTTAGGTTAGATTAGGCAGTGTTAGGTTAGGTTAGGTTAGATCAAGCATTGTTAGGCTAGGTTAGGTTAGATCAGGCAGTGTTTAGATCAAACAGTGTTAGGCTAGGTTAGGTTAGGCTAGATCAGGCAGTGTTAGGCTAGGTCAAGTTAGGTTAGATCAGGCACTGTTAGGCTACGTTAGGTTAGGTTAAGTTAGGTGGTTATGTTAGTTTTGGTGATGCAGCGTTGGTGTAGTGTTACTGGGTAATAATACGAGGCCTAACATTACACCTTTATTGTACACAGGCAGGTAATAACAGGGAGAAATGAATGGGTAACTCACACCCATATTACCCACAAATCATCTCTACATCTCTACTGTAAAATATACATACATACATACATATACATACACATATATATGCATGTATAAATAAACTTTTCTTTGTGTGTGTGTGTACAAGAGTGTGCTTCGTTTGTACACGCACACACGCATAAAACAGACAAGCACATACCAATATATGTTATATGTACACGCTGCTACTTCCTTCAGGCGGGAAGCAACAAGATCAGGGTCAAGATCACTTATTTTCCATTTGGCGAGACCAGATCAAGACCAAGATCAAGATTGTTATTGTTTTTTTCGTTTTGGCGGGAAGAACTGAGACTGAGACCAGGGAAGATATTGCTTATTTGACATTAGTATTGTTGTTGTTTTCGTTTTTGGCGGGAAATACTCAGACCAAGACCAAGATTGTTATTGTTTCTCGTTTTGGCGGGAAGAACTCAGACCAAGACCAAGATTGTTATTGTTTCTCGTTTTGGCGGGAAGAACTCAGACCAAGACCAGGATCGAGATTGTTAGTGTCTATCCTTGTTTTGGCAGGAAGAACAGGAAGAACTGAGATAAAGATTATGATTATGATTATTATTTTTTTTTTATTGCAATATGGAGACCAAAGTAGTTATCCTTTAATCAAGATCACCACTGTTATTGTTTTCGTTTTTGGCAGGAACTGAGACCAAAATCCGCACCAACACGAAGATTGTGATTTTTTTATTTATTTTTATTTTATTTTTATTTTTTTTGGTGGGAAGAACAGCAAGAACAGAAACCAAGATTAAGATTACAACTGTTTTCGTTTTTGGCGGGAAGAATTAAGAGCAAGGTCAAGATTACTTTCTCTGTTGGATTTACTCGACAAACAAACACTCGGACGACTCGAAAAAAGCACAAGTATGTCTCTCCCGTTTGGCTGGCAAGTCCCTTGTTTGCTTCCCTCTCCTTCAGGTTTGAGATACACACACTGCACGACTTCATTTTCATGTCTTTTACCATTTTTTTTTCTCGTCTTCTGTAAAATTTTGTTTACCACACGTTTTTATATTCAAGGGAATTTTTTAATATGTCTACTTTACAATCATTAGAAAATTTTGGAATATTTTAAGACCAATCTTCACTTATTAACTTCATTTTTACGTGTCGACTTTTCAAATACGAGAAAACTTTCAAACATTTTTAAAAATTAATCTTTGTATAATAACTTCACTTGCTATATCGACTTTACAATTATGATAACGTGTTTCTGCCATTACAATTTAATGGTTTTCTATTGAATTATGACATATTTTTCCTTTCTACCAAGTGTGTCGCGCCACACACTCTACGTTGCATTGCCTACAACAACCTTCTCTCTACATGTTGCTTGGACACTCTACGTAATGCACTGCCACATACCTACCTATTCTATATCGTTCATCCCTACACACATCCCCATCATTCTACAAGCCTTTTTGCCTTACGTAATACACACTTCCTTGTATTGTTTTATGTCTATATTTAAGTTCCACTGGTTTAAACGACTATACTTAACAACTTTGGAATCAACAACAAGAACAGTAAGAGTTGGAATGAATGATTTACACCCACACACATACCAACACACATTCGCACACCCACACACAGACACGCAAACACACACACTCACAGGGACGCTTGTATACATGGCACGAGCTACAGACACTATGTACGTACACACAGTCTTATATATTATTGCATTTACCGGGCTTTACCACATCCAAGTCGCCCTTTTTGGGATTTCATTAAAGTACCTGGTTTAAATTATGTTTTCGTTTATTTTCTTTTATGTAGGTTTTTTTTTTTTTTCCTCGTGTCTGATTTATGTTTTTTTTATCTTTTTTTTTTTTTTTTTTCGTTCAAGGGTTTCCTATTCTAATATCATGTAGGTTTTCATATTCACTTCACATTTCAAACATTTTCCTACTTTCATTCAGTTTTTAAAAATATTTATTTCATACTCTTTTCCGTCTTTTCTCTCTTCCAACTTAAAAAAGCCTATTGTCTTTTGTAACCTACTTTTCCTATTTTTTGTCTTTCTCTTTCTTCAAGCATCAAAAACCTCATTACTCTTCACAAAAATTTAGAAACCTACATTCGTTCAGTTTTCATATCTTTATTTATCGATTTCCTTTATTTTTTCCCTCTTCAAACTTGAAAATCTTATTACACTCCATGAAATTTTAGAAATCTACTTTCCTTACTTGGTTAACATTTTTTTTGTCTTTTTTTTTCACACTTCAAACTTCAAAAACCTCATTATCATTCATTAAATTTTAGAAGCCTACTTTCCTTCACATTTTCTGCATAGATTAAAACAAGAGTGCAAGAGGGCAAGGCTCCAAGCAGCGACTTACATGTGGCAAAGCATCGTAACAATTTCCTGCTTCTCTCTAGGTCACTTGAATATTTGGAGAGAGACTGAGGGTGTGTGAGGGTGGGGAGAGAGTGTGAGAGTCAATGTACAGTTAGAAACGTTAGGTTAGGTTACGTCAGGCTATCGTGTATGTAGTGGTGAGAGGAATAACAAACACCGTGTGAGACAGACAAACACAACAACTACAAGCACCACTACGTAATATTATCCCTTCTGTGTCTTTCTTTACCCCTCACTCAAACTATGCAATGTTATCTTCGCTCGTTTCCCTTTACGCCTCACTCACTGCCTAAGATCCTTCTGTGTCTTCCATTTATGCCTTACACAACGTAATATTACAGGTGTCTTCCTTTGCGCTTCATTCACACTCGTAACATCCTTCTGTCTTTCTTTACGCCTATCGACTTCCCAAAAACCTTATCCTGAAGCAAATTAGCCAATACGCCACATTTGTTGATTCTAATTTCTACGGCATTTGTCAAGTTCATAATGCCATTTTTTTAAAGCAACATCGATCACCCAACTCTCACAATCCTAGGTTAGGTTAAGTTACCCTCATTCTAAGAACATCATCCAGAGAAGTGAGTCTTGACTGACCCTTAATATAATCCTAGGTCATGTTAGGTTGGGTTATCCTTAGTATAGAGTGACCTCCCACAAATTCTCACAATCCTAGGTCACGTTAGGTTAGGTTATCCTTAGTATAGAGTGACCTCCCACAAATTCTCACATTCCTAGGTCACTTTAGGTTAGGTTATCCTTATTATAGTGACCTCTGACAATTTCTCACATTCCTAGGTCACGTTAGGTTAGGTTATCCTCATTCTAACAACACCATCCATTTAAAGGGTAACCTCTGACCATTCTTTACATTCATGCACACGTTCCTAAAGTCACGTTATGTTAGGTAATGCTCACACTGACATCATCAACCAGTATACAGTGACCTTCGATCCTTACATTCCTAGGTCACAAAATCCTAAGTCATGTTAGGTTAGATTTATTTTCACATGTTCCTAGGTAACGTTAGGTTAGGTTACCCTCACACTGACAACAACACCATCCCAAGCAGCAACATAAGATGGCAATGGTGAGAAATGCGCAGCAATAAACTCTGAAACGTTCAACATCCACTGATATGAAAACACCAACGTAAACACAAGCGCCTTCACACACACACACACACACACACACACACACACACACACACACACACACACACACACACACACACACACACACACACACAAGGCCTGTATTCTTAAATGGTTTTTCTCTCAACAGGACTGTTTTCAAAGGCCACAGAGATGATTGGCTAAGTTCTCAAGGATGTTCTGAACGTGTAGAATCCTTGTTTAGCTATTGCTAGTCGCAAACACCCTTGAAAATCACACCAGGTTTCTCTGTGGCCCGCTGGGATGTGAGAGACGAGATGCTGGAAGGTTTAAGAGCACAGGCCAGACAGAGACAGACAGACAGACAAGGGCAACCAGTAGTAGTGATAGTAGTAATAGTTGCAACGACACCGTTATGTTCTTTGGTAAAACTAACTCAAGCGCGTAACTGATACTTGAATAAAACATCCAACACACAAACACACACACACACACAAAACAAACTCATCGCTGCTTGCATCCTCCGAAAAATGTACACAATAAGACGTAAAAGATTAATTTACAAACACGTCATTGTATCAACATAATATATCAGTTTTTTATTGTTATATATAATATATATATATGTACTCTGATATTATTATTTTATTATTACTATTAGTGGATTATCATTACTAGTATTACTATTATATGTATGTACAAGTGAATACCCCAGAGATATGCACTGCTATGGTTTGCTTTCCTCTGTATGTCGAGAAAAACAATGAGGAGGTGGAAGAGAAACGATTTTGTCAAGTTTTACGTCGAAAGAAATTAAGTCTGCTTCATTCTTTTTTTTTTTTTTTGAGAAACTATTATGTAAAAGTTTAACGTAAAAAAATCGTCTGCTTCAATTTTTTTTTTTTCAATTTGTTACATGCGAAATATTTTTTGTCAATTTTACGTCGTAGATGAAATGTTTATGTAGCTTATGTTTTTTTTTTTTGAGTTACGTACTTGTTTTGGTGGAATAGAATGGGGAAAAAAAAAGTTAATTATGCTTTCATATTTCGTACATTTTCTTTGGTGTGTGTTGCTTGGTCGCATCTGATGATGACTGACTGACTGACTGACTGACTGACTGACTGACTGACTGACTGACGGGTGACTGACTGACTATGTTCGTGCTGTATTCTTCCCACTAACTGACTGACTGACTGCGCATAACTTATTCTTGCCTGACTGACTGACTGATCATGTCCAAACTGACTGACTGAAAGACTGACTGACTGTGTACATGACTCAATTCCTGCTTGCCTGATTTGAGTGTATATTTTAGCTTCTATTATAATTTCCAGCTTACCTCTTGTCTAAGTAATCACAATATCATAAATACAGCAAAACACACACACACACACACACACACACACACACACACACACACACACATTCACCCAGTTAGCTTTGACTGTGTGTAACTTCTCAACAAGCACAAATACTTAACTTTAATTATAACAAGTGCTGTGTGATTTTCCACTCTCTCTCTCTCTCTCTCTCTCTCTCTCTCTCTCTCTCTCTCTCTCTCAAGGATAGTTAACAATAAAATCATCTCTACATCTTTAGTCTTCAAAACACAGTGCATCTTTCTATCTAAGTATGTTTTTCACTTCCTTGCTACACAACAAACGTTACTTCAAAGATAATACGTATAACTTCTCTGTCTCTTTCTCTCTCCCTTCCTCTCTATTTATCCCTCTCTTCTCTCTCCTCTTATATCTTCTTTTTTACAGGATTGAGTCAAGTTTCTCCTGTTTTTACTTCTGCTGAACATCAAACATTACTTCAAAACATAATAGGTATAGCATCTTTCGGTGTTCCTCTCTCTCTCTTCTTTCCTCCCATATCTGTATTTCTTTCTACCAGGATTGCATCAAGTTTGTCCTATTTTATTTTTTTTTCCTGGCCAGAACTCAAGATCATCAAGATTACAACATTAAAACGCTCTTGAAAACCTGAATAACTCCCACTGCTGCCTATCAAAATTGTCTGAATAAAACAGCAAAAAGTTTGAGAATACGTCGTTAGTTTTGTCAATGTTACGAGTGATGCCAGAACTCACACTACGTAAAATAAACATTAATGCCTCTTTTTTTTTAACGTGCATGCATACATATGTCGAAGTGTTGCAATGTGTCAATAAATAAAGCTTAAAAGACATTGTACATAAGACTAACTTAAAAACTAGTGCAGCGTAATTTATCTACGCCACAAAATAACTTGAGGATTAGGTTAGGTTAGGTTAGGTCAAAGCTAGGCAAATTAGATTAAACTGGATTAGCTTAGATTGGGTTAGGGAACTTAATGAAACTATAGTAAAACTGTTTTGTAGTCAACGTCAAGTTTTTTTGGGCATTTGGTTTCTGTATGCAAATTTTTACTGCATTGTTAGGTAAGGTTAGCAAACTTAACCTAACAAAACCTACTTGATTGGGTTCGATAACTTAAAGAAACAGAAATGGCTTATGTCTGATTGGTGTGAATAACTGAACCTAACCTCACCTAACCTAACAAAACTTGCTTGATTAGGTTTGATAACTTAACGAAACAGAAATGGCTTAGGTTTTTGTGAATAACTGAACGAAATCTCACCTAACCTAACAAAACTTGCTTGATTAGGTTCAATAACTTAACAAAACAAATGGCTTAGGTTAGGTTTGTGTGAATAACTGAACGAAATCTCACCTAACCTAACAAAACAAATGGCTTAGGTTAGGTTTGTGTGAATAACTGAACATAAACTCACCTAATCTAACAAAATTAAACTACCACACATTAAACTTAACGTAACCTAATGGAACACAGGAGCATAATGAAATCCTTTGGTATACAACATTAGTGAAGTGAAGGCAGTGAAGGCAGGAAAGGTTTGGAATGTGTCAGTGTGTCTGCCTGAAGCATTATTTCATACTACTACCAATTTCAGATTACGTACAACACTAACTTCATTAAGTGTACAGATGGCGTAAGATTTTTGTGCCGTGAAAGCAATGATAACAGCTGTACTTTGAGTGTCTGTCTGTTTAAAGCACTAGACAATATTACGAATCTTTCACATTTGGTTTACGTATTACACTATATTTTTTACGCTTATAGTTGGCGTACGAGGTGTCATGATGGAAATAATGACAAAGCTGTATCTGTAATGCTTGTCTCTCTGAACCACTAGTCAATATTACGAATCTCACATTTTGCTTACGTAAGACACCAATCTTGACGTATACATCTGGCGTAAAATTTTGTGGCATGAAAGTAAAAATAACAGCTGTACTTGGAATGTTTGTCTCTCTGAAGCACTAGTCAATATTGCGAATCTTTTGCATTTTGCTTATGTACAACACCAATCTTTTGATGTATACAGTTGACGTAAGATTCAATGGTGTGAAAGTAAAAAGCTGTATTTGGAATGTCTGTCTCTCTCTGAAGCACTAGTCAATATTATGAATCTTTCGCATTTTGCTTACGTACGACATTAATTTTGACGTATGCAGTTGACGTAAGATCTAGTGGCGTGAAAGTAAAAATAACAGCTGTATTTGGAATATGTCTCTCTGAAGCATGTCAATATTATGAATCTTTCACATTTTGCTTACGTACACACCAATCTTGACGTGTACAGTTGACGTAGGATTTAGTGACGTGAAAGTACAAATAACAGCTGTGTCTGGAATGTCTGTCTCTGAAGCACTAGTTAATATCACAAATTTTTCACATTTTACATCTTACGTTTACATTTACTTTGATTACGTGTGAAAATAACTTTCACTTAAGTGCAGTTGGCGTAAGACGTGTTGCAGAGGCAGTGACGGTAGAACAATACTTGGAATGTGTCTGCCTGTTCGTACGACACCTAAGTATTGCAAATCTTCACGGTATTTCATGAATTTGATATCTTCCCTACAAGACAATAAAAGATCTATACAGTTTACAAGTCTGCCATCACTCTTTCACTGACAGTCACGGATCAATGCAGTGTATCTTATATATCACGCAAATTCACCTAAATGCAGAACAAATTTATATGACACATCTGCCATCATTTTCTTCACAACATCAGGAATCAGTGTGGTGTATATATCACGTCAGATTGCCTCCCTAAACAAGAGAATCAGGATTTTACACATGGTTTACACAAGAATCTTTGTTCTCACTGTTAGCAACAATAACACACACACATCAATTTGGAAAGAACGATGCAATGTGAAATCAATTAAGCTTTAGAGAACACAATAAATGATACGAAAACTACGTTGACAATCAGAAATACCTTACTCTGCAGCACAATAATAATAATAATAATAATAATAATAATAATAATAATAATAATAATAATAATAATAATAGTAATGATAGGTGTTGTTATCTCAACCAACACTCAACACTCAACCAGGCAGTCAGTCAGTCAGTTGGTCAGTAAGCCAGTTAGTCAATCAGCTGTCTAACAAACCAATCAACCAACAAATTAACCAATCAGCCAGCTAACTGACGAACTAACTGGCCCACTCAATAAGTCAGTCAGCCAGTCAGCAATTAACTCTCTCTCCAGTAAGTCAGTCAGCTAACGAACAAACTAACATTTTTTCTCTTTCCAGTTTGTCAGTCAGTCAGTCAGTCCAACTAACAAACAAACACATTTCTCCTCTATATCTTTACCGTCAATCAACCAAAAATTACAAACAATTTTTTCCTCTGCCTCTCTCTCCAGCCAGCCAGCCAGCCAGACAGAAGCAGGGCCTGACAGAGCGACAAACGGACACAAACACACACACACACAGAGACAGAAAAGATTATCTATTTCTTGAATCCAAATGAGGACATGAGTTCACTGGCTGCAGCATTAACGGCAGCCCCCGCAGCGGCGTTCATGGCGGCCTGCTGGACCCTCTGGGGGAGAGGTGGGTTGCCCCCTGCCCCTGGACCACTCCCGGGGCGGCTGAAGGTGGGGGGAATGTAGGAGGAGGAGGAGGAGGAGGAGGAGGAGGAGGAGGAGGAGGAGGAGGAGGAGGAGGAGGAGGAGGAGGAGAGGAAGAGGAGGAGGAGGAGGAGGAAATGTACTCAGCGTCGGCTAGAGAAATGCAATATAATCATCTATAATTAGTATTGTATCTATGTGTACCCTCCTCCTCCTCCTCCAGTCTCCTTCCTCCTTCCTCCTCCTCCTCCTCCTCCTCCTCCTCTGTGTTCACCTCTGCCACGCTTGTACAGTCGGATAACAAGTCATGCCACACTCGCCTTTGCTTGACTGGCAACTCTGCGCTCTTGTGAATTTGGAAGCGGAAATATTGTCTTCGCTGTCACTGTCCTTACGCGCCGTGACTCACTTAATTGGCAGTGAATTAAATAAAGCAACTGTGACTGATTATTAAATGTGAATTACGTAAAAGGAATGACATGAATGACTACAACAAGCAGAATCATCGTAAGTTAACGACGCATAAATTACATAAAATGAGGAATTACTGTGATGAATGAACTCAATAAGGAGAATGCAAGAATAAATGATCAGACAAGTGAATTAGGCATACAGAAAGTAAAGCCAACTATCTGATAAATAAACTCAATATGAATTACGAAAAAAGCCTAAAAAAGCCTAAATAAATAAATAAATAAATAAATAAATAAATAAATAAAGTTATCTACAATTAACTCAACAGTACGCCAGGTAAACAAGCATCTGATAAATAAGCTCAATATGAATTACGTAAAAGGCAATTACCTGTCGGGCTAATTACATACGAATAAAAATTAATCTCCTGAAATTAACTTGATGAAATTTACGTAAAAAAAGCAATTATTTCATCATGCTCCATAAGACTGGCAATAGACGAAAGACTCTGACAATAGATGAAAGACTCTGCCAATAGATGAAAGACTCTGGCAATAGACGAAAGACTCTGACAATAGATGAAAGACTCTGCCAATAGATGAAAGACTCTGGCAATAGACGAAAGACTCTGCCAATAGATGAAAGACTCTGGCAATAGACGAAAGACTCTGACAATAGATGAAAGACTCTGGCAATAGATGAAAGACTCTGTCAATAGACGAAAGACTCTGGCAATAGACGAAAGACTCTGCCAATAGACGAAAGACTCTGGCAATAGATGAGACTCTGCCAATAGATGAAAGACTCTGCCAATAGACGAAAGACTCTGCCAATAGACGAAAGACTCTGCCAATAGATGAAAGACTCTGGCAATAGACGAAAGACTCTGCCAATAGACGAAAGAAAGCAAGGTGTGGCATAACTTTCTATCCCGACTGTACACACACACACACACACACACACACACACATTCCTGCTCTGCGCCTCATCCCACCACCTTGAATGCGCCCAAAGTGTCGTTTTAAGCACATTTAAGTAGCCATCTTAATCTTTTAGCACCGGAAAGCATCAAAAGGTTGTTTCTCTCTCCAAAAATATTGTGTTTGGTTTTCTTGTGTGTTTTAAAGGTGCTGGAAAATTGGTTTGTTTTTCATTTGTATTAAAAGCGTGTTAACTTTAAGCTTCCCAATTTTTTAGGTGTTTTTCTAAGTGCACATATTTAAAATTTGTTTCTTTAATACCTGAAAAAAAAAAAAAAAAATCATGTTTTCGTAAGTCTAAGTTTTTAAAGCATGTTTGATCGAAGTTTTGTAAAATAAAAAAAAAAGTGTTTTCGTAATTTCGTAGTTATTAATTACGTAAGTTATGAAAATATTAAAGTTTTAAAAGTTTTCTTTAGCACAAAACTCATTTAATTTCCCTCTAGAGTGGAAAATTCTGGGAAGATTGTTTCAAGAAGCTTCCATAATTATGAAAACTCAATTTTTACACCAGACTTTCTGAAAACATCATAAATTTTAAGTATTTCCTATTTCCCTTTCCTCTTTCAAACCATTACATAGCAGACTAAAAGAGTACGCCTCGTATTTACACCAAGCTGACTAAACTGTCCAATTTTTACTTAAAGATGAAAAACTACATCAAAATCTTTCTACAAACCACATTTCTTAATACTTTTGTTTTGCTTATGTTCATCACTTTCTAACAATCAACTTTCCCCAAGCGCCTGTACACCTGAGCCCTACACCCACCCAAACACAACGCAGGTGGTGGGGCGGCAGAGCAGGACTTGTCAGGGAAGATGTTAGTAGAGGCGAGAGGGAGAGGCTGCGGGGGTGACTGAGTGCCTGAATGGTTGAGGGGGTCATCATCATCATCATCATCTGAGACTATTTTGGATGAGTAATTGAGCTTTTCATTCATTTATTTTTATTATTATTTTTTTTTCTATATATGGATAGGAAACGTTTGGAGAAATTTGAAGTACAGTTATCTTCTTACGAGCAATTTCAGTTTCCATGGCTTCAGTTTTATGTATATTTTGGATGGGTAGTTGAGCGTTTTTCTTCCTTTTTTTTTTATGTAAGGATTAGAAACGTTTAAAGAAATTGGATGTACAGTATATCTCTTGTTACGAACAGTTTAAATTTCCATGGCTTGAATTATACGTTTATTTGGGATGGGTAGTTGAGCGTTTTTCTTTTTCTTTTCTTTTTTTTTTTTTTTTATGTAAGGATTATAAACGTTTAAAGAAATTGGATGTACAGTATATCTCTTGTTACGAATAGTTTAAATTTCCATGGCTTCAATTATACGTTTATTTGGGATGGGTAGTTGAGCATTTAGTCTTCTTCTTCTTCTTCTTCTTTTTTATGTGAAGACAGAAAACGTTTAGAGAAATTGGATGTACAGTTCTCTAGTTACGAGTAGTTTAAGTTTCCATGGATTCAGTTTTACGTCTATTTTGGATGGGTAGTTGAGCGATTTTCTTTCTTTTTCTTTTTTTTTTTCCTCTTTTCTCTCTCTCTCTCTCTTTTTTTTTTTTTTTATGTGAGGATAGGGAACGGTTAGAGAAATTTTGTATATAGTCACCCCTCTTTGGCACCGTTTGTTTCCACGGCTTCAGTATTCCATCGATTGCTATTAAAATTTACATCACATTAGTTGTCCCCCTATTTATTTACGTTTCATCATCTTTTGCCATGTTGTCTTCGCTGATTTCGTATTTATTTTATCTTTTCCATGCCAATTTCAATCAACCTCTCCCTCTCTCCTTTCCTCACACACACACACACACACACACACACACACACACACACACACACTTTTGAGAACCAGAAGACGTACACATACTAATCAATTTCACACATTTTCTTGTACATACTGCAACTGTACAATCTTATGGAAGCTAATGTGAGTACCGGTCAAAATAATAATGATACTTAATTTCTCCTAGCGTGTCAAGTGTGTAGCAGTAATAGAGGCAGATGAGTACACAGGGATATGGCAACACTGCTCCACTGATGCACTCCTCGCTCGCTGATTGGTCAACGCTCTGGACATTCCCCCGCACTCCCAACCCCCCTTGTGTTGAAATGCGCGGGAAGATAACATTATATTTCTACCAAAACTTTTATTCATTTACAAGGCGCAAGATTTTCCAAACAATTACTGTCTGGCATCTTATAATTCAACAATGGTTCTGGTGGAAATAAAGGAAATTTTCACGTTTCAACACAAGACTGGAATATGTTGACCAGCCAGCGAGCAAGTGTGGGAGTTATCAGTCTTGCAGTGTTACCATGTCCCCGCGCCCTCACCTGCCCCAGTCACTGCCACTAGTAGATCTTAATAGCAACATAACTGACTTAAGATAACACACCCAACAAATCTTATGAATCACAAAAGACACATAATAATAATATCCAGCACACAGAGGTAAAAAATAGCAATATTAACATTACAAACTAAATCTGAACACACACACACACACACACACACACACACACACACACACACAGTCATTATTTAATATATCGCTTGATTCATAAAACATATTCTTAAGTTAATCAAATATTTGAAATTAACACGGGAGACTATTGGAGAATGTACGTATTTTGTATATGTTGGTACGCCTGGTGGTGAAAAACAATGTTGGTATGCCTGGGTGTTAACGTTACAATGTTTCCATGTTGGTAAGCCTGGGTGTGTTAATACTTCAATCTTGGTATGCCTGGATGTCACAATGCTTCTACATGTTGGTATGTCTGGGTGTGACAATGCTTGGTTACAATGCTTCTATTTATTGGTAAGCCTGAGTGTGACAGTTCTGGTATGTTGGTATGCCTGGGGTTCAATGTTCTCTCAATGCCACTGATTTGACACCCGAACAAATGATTGCGTTGTGATATTATGCTATGTACTGTTTGTCTGGTCATGTTGGCTGGTAATGTCACGAGGAACAAAACATGCCCATTGCAACTGTGTATGTGTGTGTGTGTGTGCTACAGGAAGGAAGAAAAACATATAGAGATGCAGAGTTTTACTAATGAAAACGACTGAAGATACTTGTCAACTCTTGCACTAGTGAGGTGGACAGAACAGTCGAGAGAAATATAGAGAAAGAAAGGGTTGTGTTGTTTGTCCTTGCATCAAATAACACTTTTCATCAACACTTTCTGAAGCAACAAATTATGCAGATGTCTGTTTAGTTTACGTACACTGATAAATCTTCACCCTATCTTTGCTGTTTTTTTGTTCGTCTCTTCTTCACAATACAGTAAACAAACTCAATAATAATAATAATAATAATAATAATAATAATAATAATAATAAGGGTGCATACAGTAGCAATTGTGCAAAAAAGGAGAATCAAGAATATAAATCCAAGCAATGCAGGAAAATAAAGCATTCCAACCTCTTAAAAACAAAAACTAATAGGATCCGAACCTCTTAAAACATTGCTAGTGGAATCTGAACCCTTACAAAAAATACTAGTGGAATCCGAATCTTTAAAGACGATATTAATGGAATCCAAACCTCTTAAAAACAATATAAACAGAATCTGAACCCCTTACAGCAACATTAACAGAATCCGATGCTTTTAAAACTATGCTAAGTGGAATTTAAACCCCTTAACACAGTGGTAATGCAATCTAAACCCCTTAAAATAGTGCTAAGTGTAATTTAAACCCCCGGAAACAGCGCTAATACAATCTAAACCCCTTAATATGATGTTAAGTAGAATTTCAACCCCTTAAAACAACAGTAACAGGTTCTAATCCCTTATATTATGCTTCAAAGTACCGTAAGGGCATTCGATTCTTTGCCAAATTGTTAGAAAGTCCCTTAAAAGCTCCAAAATTGTGTCTTATTATGGTTCCTATTGCCATTGTTTATAAAGTACCGGTTATATTGTAAAGCTTCATTGCATATTCTTTATAAAGTTTAATTACGACATACCGCGGTTTAGTAAATAACAAATGGTGACTGTGGTAATAATATAGCAAATGTAACAATAATAATAGTCATAATAATAATAATAATAATAATAGGAAGAATTAAACATGCAAATAAGCAATTAGAGGCAAAACAAACAAAGCAAGCAAGCCAAAAAAATGCCCACACGCACACACACACACACACACATACGCACACATGCACACATTCCATTCTATACTGCAACACAAAAAACAGACACATGATAAGAAAAGTAAGATGAAAAATACATACATTTTCTTTAAGTTCATGCAAAGGAATCACAGAAAACGTAAAAATTCACAGCAGAGACAAAGATAAACAAACGCAGAGGACGTTGAAGTGTGTAAGTTTGACGTTGAAGTGTGTATAACGTACGTATTGGAGTAAATTGCAAGTGTGTCTCTAAAATGCACTTAAAGGGGGGGAAATTGTTCAGTTTATCCTAAAATTGTAATAGAAAACGTTGTAAAGGGAGAAAATTGTTTACCCTAAAATTATAATAGAAAACGTTGTAAAGGGGAGGGGGGGAATTTTTCAGTTTACCCTAAAATTGTAAAAGAAAACGTTGTAAAGTTTATCCTGAAATTGTCATAGGAAAATTTGTAGTTTATCCTAAAAAATGTGATAGAAAATGTAAAGCTTATCGTAAAAATTGAGAAAATTTGAGTTTATCCCAAAATTGAGGGAAAAATTGAGTTTATCTTGAAAATGTGACAATATGAAGTTTAACCTAAAAAAAAAAAAGATGAGGAAAGGGGAAAAAAGTTAGGTTTGTCCTGAAAATATGAGAAAAGGACGAGTTTGCCTAAAAATTTGAAAGGAAAGTTTTTACGTAAAGTTTATCCTAAAAAGACAGAAAAATTGTGCTTTATCGCAAATATGAGAAAAATTGAAAAGTTTATCCTACAAATCAGAATGGAAAATTAAGTTTATCATAGAAATGTAAAATAATGAGTTTATCCAAAAAATCGGAAAGGAATAATGAAAAGTTTATTGTAAAAAACGTGAAAGAAAAAAAATGAAAAGTTTACAGTAAAAATGTGAATAAAAAGTATCGTAAAAATGCAGAAAATAAGAATGAAGTTTATCCAAAAAGTGAACGAAAATTTTTTTAGTTTATCATAAAAATGCAAAAGAAGAAATAAAAAGTTTATCATAAAAAAAACGAAAAAAATATTTACTCAAAAAATGCGAAAGAAAAAATAAAAGTTTATTGTGAAGTGAAAGAAAAAAATAGAAGTTCATCATAAAAAAAGAGAAAAAAAAATAAATAAAAAGTTAATCGTATTGATGAGGGGAAAAAAAAAACATAAAAAATGAAAGTTCATCGTAAAAAAAATGTGAAAGAGGAAATGAAAAGTTTATCATAATACAAAAGGAGAACAATTACAAGTTTATCACAAAAGAAAAAAAAAAAAGCCTCACAAATTTATCCTAGAATGTGTCAAAATTGAAAACTTGATCCCCAAAAGAGTGAGTAAATGAGAATATTTGAGAGTTTATCCTATAATGTGACAAATTTTTAAGTTTACCCTAAAAATGACAGAAAAGTAAAAAGTTCATCCAGAACATCTTAATAAATTTGTGTTTATTTTCCTGCCCCCCAGAAAATAAATAAAATAAATAAATAAAATAAATAAATAGAATAAGTTGTGTTTTTTACGTCTTATGTAGAAAAAAAAAATGAAAAAAAAAAGGGAAAATAAGTGAAGATTTTTGTATGTACATATATAGTGTTAATTTGTGTTTTAGGAGTTACTGTTATTATTATCACTGTTATTATTAAGAAAAGTTATTTACAAACAAACAAACACACACACACACACACACATTGAGAGAGAGAGAGAGAGAGAGAGAGAGAGAGAGAGAGAGAGAGAGAGAGAGAGAGAGAGAGAGAGAGAGAGAGAGAGAGAGAGAGAGAGAGAGAGAGAGAGAGAAATGAAGAAATACATAGAAAAACACACGAAACACACACACACACACACACACACACACACACACACACACACACACACACACACACGGTAAATACTCACGATGGTATGAGGGGGGGAGGCAGCGCCCCACTGTTGCCCTGGCGGCTGGGGGGAGCTGGGGTGGGGCGGGAGGGCACAGCAGGGGCGGGGCGGCCACCAACCCCAGGAACAGGTGGGGGCACTCTCTGGGGGTGGCTGGGGGGAGGGTTAGGCCTCTTCATGTTGCCACCGGGGGAGGGGGGGCCAGTCTGTCCAATCCTGCGGTCACAAATAAGCACATGTAAGAAAAATGGAAAATATAAATTGATATGTTTTTTTGTTTTGTATGTGTGAAGATGAAGAAAGTTTAAAGACTATGACGAAAAGGAATTGGTTCTCAAATATAAGTGGATAAATGGGATAGTCTCAGTAATGGGGCTGTTAGTGGTGAGTGGGGTTGTTAGTGAAGAAAGGTTAAAGACAGACGAAAAGGAATTGGTTCTCAAATATAGGTGGATAAATGGGATAGTCTCAGTAATGGGGCTGTTAGTGGTGAGTGGAGCTGTTAGTGAAGAAAGGTTAAAGACAGACGAAAAGGAATTGGTTCTCAAATATAAGTGGATAAATGGAACAGTCTCAGTAATGGGGCTGTTAGTGGTGAGTGGGGTTGTTAGTGAAGAAAGGTTAAAGACAGACGAAAAGGAATTGGTTCTCAAATATAGGTGGATTAATGGGATAGTGTCAGTAATGGGGCTGTTAGTGGTGAGTGGGGCTGTTAGTGGTGAGGGAGGCTTTAGAAGATTAGACAAGTGTATGGGTGGGGATGACAGGTGGACACAAGCAGGTGTGTTTTGTACAGGGACTGCCTCGTGTAGGCCTGATGGCTTCCTGCACCACCACCACCACCACCACCACTTGTGTTCTGTTTTTCATAGCAAATTACAGATCCATGTAACACCAAATATATTACATGAAAGGAATTACACTGAATTACACTGAAAAGCACTAAATTACACAGAATGCAGTGACATTACAAACAATAAACATCTCTGAATGGGTCTAGGCAAGATTACAAAGATTCAAAAGGTGCTATCAAGTTTCAGTAGCAAGCCTGCAGTGTTCCCAAGTGTGTGGTGCACCTTCAAGTGGTACAGGGACATGACAAGACACAAACAGAACCCCCAGTGTCTCGAATCACAGCAGGACAAGAAGTAACAGGTTCATGGTTGATAAGATAGATTAAAAACAAGAAACAGGAAGAAACAGATTCCCAAACAGAGTGGAGGAGGGCTAGAAAAGACAGGAACAGAGTCAGTAGTGAGGTTACCAGTGCCCAGTCAATAGGGAGCCTTTGGGAGACTAAGTGAGAGTATGAATGGAGATGACAGGTAGGAACAAGCAAACACATTTCAGTCTGGGGCTACCAATTGAAGTCCTCGTGTTTCTGTGCACCAACATACAATTAATCAAGTGCTTTTTTTCCATATAGAGAAAAACTGAGGGTTATTAACAGTTGTATAGCAAAGATCAGCTAATGAGAGTGCTTATGTATGTGTGTGTGTGTGTGTGTGACCAGCCAGTGTGTGTGCATAAGACCAGCTTGTGTGTGTGTATGTGTGTGTGTGCGTGTGCCAGGCAGCCATGCACACAGTGGAGGGTTCACCTGTTACTGGCTGGCCACGACGGGAGACAAAACGTGCTCCCGCAAGAATTAACAGGAGGTGGGGAGGAGGAGGAGGGGAAGAAGGAGGAGGAGGTAGTGGGGTGATGGGAGTGTTGGGGGTATCTGGTGATGGTCCTCCCCTGTGTCTCCTCTGATGGGCTGGGATGGGGAAGAGAGAGAGAGAGAGAGAGAGATGAATGAGAGTGAATGAGAGAGAGACAGTG
>NW_026973666.1:3692500-3707500 GCF_035594125.1 Scylla paramamosain
CATAAAAGCAATGAAAATTCAAGTTTACTTCTTAATTGCATACGAATACTTGTTGTTTGGCATAAAAACAATGAAAATTCAAGTTTACCTCTTAATTGCATACGAATACTTGTTGTTTGGCATAAAAGCAATGAAAATTCAAGTTTACCTCTTAATTGCATACGAATACTTGTTGTTTGGAGTAAAAGCAATGAAAATTCAAGTTTACCTCTTAATTGCGTACGAATACTTGTTGTTTGGAGTAAAAGCAGTGAAAATTCAAGTTTACCTCTTAATTGTATATGAATAATTGTTGTTTGAAGTAAAAGCAATGAAAATTCAAGTTTATCTCTTAATTGCGTACGAATACTTGTTTGACGTAAAAGTGATGAAAATTCAAGTTTAACTCTTAATTGCGTATGAATCCTTGTTGTTTGGCATAAAAGCAATGAAAATTCTAATACACCTCTACATTGTGTATGAATCTCTTGCTGTTGTTTAGCGTGAAAGAAAATGCAATGAAAATTCCAGTTTACCTCTTCGTTGCACATGAATCCTTGCTGTTTAACGTAAAAGACAATATGCAAATACAAGTTTACCTCTGAATTACGTGCAAATCTTTTGCTGTAGATTGGCATAAAGCTACAAATATTTAAGTTTACCTCTAAATTACGTAATAATTTCTTGTTATAGTTTAACGTAAAAAAAAAAAACATACAAATTCGAGTTCACTTCTACATTACATTTGAACCTTTCGTTGTTGTTAAGCATGAAAACTTTGAAAACTTACCGCTATGCATCTACATAACGTATAAATTCCTTGACGTAGTTTAGTGTAAAGGAAGCTAAACAAATTTACCACTGTGACTCTTTTTCATCACCTTTTTACTGCAGTTTAGCGTAAAACATCCAAATTCAATAGCACATTTCTATTACGTGCAAATTTCTTGCTGTAGTTTAGCGTAATGGTAACTAAGGATATTTACCTTATATCTAAACGTAAACTTAAATAAAGCTTAATAACAAAACAAACTCAATACAGCAAATTTACCAGAGCACCTTTCTATTTCAACTCAACGTAAACCCACAAAATAAAGCTTGGTAACTAAACACAAAGGCAAAAGTGTCAGTGTAAGAAAAACAACAAAAAGACAAAATACTAACGTTTGGTTCTGCGCTCTGGTGTGACGTAAAAGGGAAGAAAAGAAGGATAAAACACCAGGAATTAATTAACATTACTACGTCTATATTTTGTGTTGGAAGGAAAAGTATACATTTTTTTAGTCTATCTTTGCTTTTTATTTATTTATTTATTTTTATTTTTTCTTATTTTATTTATTTATTTTTCTATCTATTTCGTTTTTCTATTTTTTTTATTTTTCTTATTTATTTATTTTTTTTATCTCGTTTTTCTATTTTTTTCTTAATTTCTTAGCTTTTTTACTGATTTATTTAGTTTTTATTGTTTTTTTTTTGTCTATCTTTCGTTTTTCTCCTTTAATTAATCAATTAATTTATTCATTTATCTAGTTAATGATTTTGCTTTCCGTCTTCAAATGCATAAAAAAAAAAAAAAAAAATTGGTTCATTTCATTTTACTCTATTATCTGTTCTTTTATTCATTTACGTATTTATGTTTACTTATTTACCTCCTTACTGATTTCATTTACTTTTTTCCTCTTCAAATAATAACTAATCATTTATTCATCTTTTCCTTCCTTTCTTTTCATTCTCTATCTTTACTTTCCTTCTTCATAGTAAAAAAAAAAAAAGGTATATCATTCTTTTCTTTCGTATCTTTAAGCAACTTCAAAAATAGTAGACAAAATATATATAAAATTAATAAAAAAAAATGAGAAAAAATATAGCAAAACACATAATAATAATAATAATAATAATAATAATAATAATAATAATAATAATAATAATAATGACATCAAATAAAAAACATAAATAAATAAAACTAAAAATACGTAAAAAAATACATAAATAAAAATAATTACAATCCATAACTTTTCCAAAACACACAAAATAAATCAACTTTTTCACACACACACACACACACACACACACACACACACACACACACACACACACAACGTACAGATAAGTGGTGAAACATACTTAAAAAATAGACACACCAATGCATACTAGCGAAAGCCGAACCACTACGAGAGAGAGAGAGAGAGAGAGAGAGAGAGAGAGAGAGAGAGAGAGAGAGAGAGAGAGAGAGAGAGAGAGAGAGAGAGAGAGAGGATGGCTTAAACTTAACCTAGCCTATTCAATTAGTTCAGTAGTATTAATCTCAAGCACCAGCTTAGTAGTAGTAGTAGTAGTAGTAGTAGTCTGGCCACCTAAGCTTAACTAGCAGTCCCCTCTCAAGCTTAGATCCGTCACCATACTTAAAGCTTTTCAATGTGCGCGTTTGTAAAAGCTTGGTTAACCCTTCTATATATTAAATGCGTAAGGAAGGAAATATCATGGCTTCCTTTTCTTTTTCCTTCTTTTTATATATATTTTCTTTCTTCTTTCACACGAGTTTTCTTTTTCTTTATTTTTATATCATAGTTCTTCTCTTTCCTTTCTTTTATACCCCTTTTCTTTTATTTCTCTCATTTTCACTTGAAGCGTTAGGAGCCAGGCTGTCTTCAAAGGCTTCACACGATTGCTCAGTTCTCAGAGGTGTTTTTTCTTGTTTACGATGCAGTGTAGCTTGTTAAACTATCACTAGCATATTGAAAACGTCTTTTGAATACCCCAATAACTTCCACTACTGCCTGTTAAACTATAGAACCATGAAAACACCCTTGAAAACCACAATAACTTCCACTACAACCTATTAAACTACAGAATCTTGAAAACACCCTTGAAAACCTCAATAACTTCAACTAAAATTACAAAAATACCCTTGAAAACCTTAATAACTTACGGTGTTACGTGTCAACCGTACAAGCCAAGCATTTACAAACACACACATCACCTGACGCAACAGAGGCTTGGAAGAGACCGAAGGTGGGAGGTTTCGACACTTACGGGCCATCCACTGACACACTCACACACCAATGACGTATCAGTGCCGTGTCTGCTCAGTGCTTTAGTGTCAGTGAAAAAAATAAATAAATAAATAAATAAATGAAAAAAAGAATAAATAAATGAAAAAAATAATAAAAATAAATGAATAAATAAATAAAAATATCGTTAATTTGAATTCGGCAGGCGTGTTCACACATATTCGGCGCAGGACCATGTTTTGAATATCCGCGTGGGTTCCATCTCGGCCCCGTGAAATTTAACATAGTCGTTATTTTTCACTGTTTCACGGATTTATTCTCTCTCTTTCTCTATGGATGATGAATAAACTATCTCTTTTCTTCCACGCTTCAATTCAAACTGAAAACTTTGGACACTGACTCATTACGGGTGTGTGTCAATAGACGTCACTGCAGCGTCACAAATTTCACTGACAATGAGCTGACACGGCATTGATACGTCACTGATATGCGAATGGGGTTCCATCCTTCTCTTTTGGCAACCTCTCTGCCTGACCTAGGGGACTGGCACCTCATCTCACTTACATACTTAAGTTTTCCTAGACCAGAGCTGAAGATTTAAGTAACAAGGGGACATGACATGGGTGACGTAAGCAAAGTTTTCAGGGTCAGTTATCAGGGTAGGGCAAGAATGGGTTCAAGCTTAAAAAAAACTTGGATTTAAAAAGATAGGATTGCTTCTTAAATAGAGGTGGATGAATGGAAGTCTCAGTAATCAGGTTGCTAGTGTTGAGTCAGAATAGGCTTCCTGCACCAACCCTTGTCTTCTTGCGTCTTCAGTAAATTTTAAATATTACGCCAATGAGGAAGAACAGATGATTGAAGAAAAGAGAGAGGAAAAAATAGCTAATGACAAAGAAAACGGATGCTTGGAAGAGGGAATGAAAGGGAAACTGCACTAAGAGCAAAATCTTTTGTAGTTTCTCTTCGTTGCCCTAGATTGGAATCCTATATTAAAAATAGGTAAATAAATCAAAGAAAACGGATGCTTGAGCGAGGGAATGGACGGGGGAACTGCACTAATAGCGAAATATTTTTAATTCCTTTTAGTTGCCCTTTAAATCAACTAATAAAAACAAAGAAAACGGATGCTCGAGCGAGGGATGGAAGGGGGAACTGCACTACTAGCGAAAGAAAGTCAAAACAGAGGACTGACTGATTTTAAAAGTGGTGGGAGGAGGGCAGTCGTCAGAGCCGTGCGTCACCACCACGCCAGCCACGCCACACACCACCACACATCACACACCACACCCACAGCCTCACCACTTACTCTGGCAAGCACGAGACCCTGGTGGTGGGGCGCACAAACAAAGAGTTCTCGATGTTAGCACTGTTACGGTGACAATATATTATTATCTCAGCAACACACCCTGTCCTTCCCTCTGCCTGCCACACACTGAGCCACCAACGCTTACGGGGGAGTAGGGATCAGGGGTGAAGGGGGCAGGGAATCGTAGGGAGAGGAAGAATGCAAGTACTATAAAAATATATACGAAATTTTTGTTTACGTATGATCTAGGAGGAAGAGCAAGGAGAGAACAAGGAGAAAGATATTTTGGGATTTGAGGAAAAGGAAAAAGCAAAAAAGAAAGGAATATAACTCTCTCTCTTTCTTTCTTTCTCTCTCTCTCTACATAAATCGCACCAATTTATAAATTTACCAAACCCAGCAATTACGTATAATTTATTTCCTGCATTTGTAAACAGAACAAAAATATTCACACTTTTTTAAACTAGTAACCTATTAATGAAAAGACATAATGACCTTTTTTTTTTTAACATTTTACATATCCTAGCCAAATCTGCTAAGCGTAAGAGCAAGAAAAGGAGAAATACGTAGAAGCAACAATCACTAGCCCAACTCTGCGAAGACGTCATGTATTCTTTAAACATTTTACGTATCCTAACTTTGTCATCCATAAGAGCAAGAAAAGGAGAAATACTTATAAGCAACAGTCACTAACCCAGACCCTGCAAAGACGTAATGTATTCTTTTGACATTTTATTTATCCGAACCAAGTCTGCCATTCGTAAGAGAGCAACGAAAGGAGATATATGAATAAGCAACAATTACTAACTTAACTCTGCAAAGACGTAATGTATTCTTTGAACATTTTACGTATCTGAACCAAGTCTGCCATGCGTAAGACAGCAAGAAAAGGAAAAATATGTAACTTTCAAACAACGAGGGTGAAGCTTACAAAATCTACGTCATTTGTCTCTGCCAAAGTAAACTATTTTTCGCTACGTAATGCTGCATTTAATTGGTTGTATTTGTTATCGCTACTGTTACGTCTTTTCTATGTCAGCAGGTAGTTATGTGTAGCAGTTCTGTTAGGTTAGGTTACGTTAAGAAAGGTTGGGTATGCTAAGAAAAGTTAGGTTAGGTTAGGTTAAGTTAGATTAGGTAAGGTAAGGTAAGGTTAGGTTGTTAGGTTAGGTTAGGTAAGGTCATGTTGTTAGGTTAGGTTGTTAGGTTAGTAAGTTAGTTAGTAAGGTAAGGTTAATTATACTAGTTCTGATAAGGAAAAGTTACACTAAAATATAATAATAATCTAAAAAAAATAATAACCACATAAATTACGTAGATAAACAAATAAATTACTGATGTCAAATGGATGGAGAAAGAGCGACGTAATCTTACAAGCACACTGAGAAATTGACATCAAATGGAGAGCGAGAGAGAAAGTGACATAAATCTTTCTAACACAGCAAAATTAACATCGACTGGAGAAAGAGAGAGAGACACCAAAAAAGTGACATAATCTTACAAGCACACCAATTAACTTCAAACAGAGAGAAAGAGAGACAACGACGTAATCTAACAAGCACACAAATTTACGTCGCGTGGCACAGGTGACGGCAGGGAGGGAGGAACACAAGTGGGTGGCTAAGAGAACATCAATACACATCCCTCAACACTGCTGGCAACACTGTCAATGCTCAGTGACTCAGCAAGGCTACCACTGACACACCACCCTTCTATCTACACTGGGTCAATGAGGGAAGGGTTTGTTTACGTTTACAGAGTGCATTGAGGTTTTAAGATTGTTATTATTTGTGGTTATCAGCTAGTTTTTATTATTATTGTTATTTTTTTTTATTTCTGGGTATGAAAAAATTGTTGTTATTTTGTTATTGTTGTTATTGAAAGGGGTTTGTTTGTTTACGGAGCACAGAAGGGGTTACGCTTATTTACATTAGGGATATTGAAAGGTTTATTTATTTTTTACTTTCTGGGTATAAAAAAATTGTTATGTTATTTTGGGTTATTGAAGGGTTTGTTTATGCTTATAGAAGGGCTTATGCTTGTTTACTTTGGGGATATTGAAAGGTTATAGGATATAGAAAATGGACTTAATTGTTTACGCTGGGAATACAAAAACTGTTAAGTACGTACTTTTTTTATATTTTGCAGTATAAAAGAGGGGATTAATTTTTACTCTGGCAATATTTAAAAAGTTATTACGGTTACTTTTATTTACTTTCGAGTATAATAAAACAGACTTAATTTTGGTTTATATTGGGTATATTAAAAATTGAGGGTTTTCCTTTACTTTGGGTATAAAAAAAGATAGTTATTATCCTACTTTTGATCACTGAAGGATTTGTTTACGTTATAATAAGCAGATGGACGTAATTTAAACACTGGAAACATTATAAAAAAAAAAGTTCTATAGTTTTCTTTACTTTCTGTGTATAAAATAAAGGGAATTTCTAATATTTTATCACGGAGAGAGTTTGTTTACATTACAGTAGAGAACGTAAATTTATGCACTGAGTATTAAATAAAGATCTATAGTTTTCTTTACTTTCTGGGTATAAAATAAAGGGAATCACTAATATTTTATCACTGAAAGGTTTGTTTACATTACAGTAGAGAACGTAAATTTATGCATGCGAGTATTAAATAAAATTCTATAGGGTTTTCTGTAATTTCTGGCTATATAAAAAAGGGAATCATTAATCTTTTATAATTAAGAGGATTTGTTTATGTTTACGCTATACACTAAAGGGGTTTGTTTATGTTATGGTAGAGAAGAACATAAATTTATGCACTGTGAGTATTAAATAAAATTCTATACGGTTTTCTGTAATTTCTGGCTATAAAAAAAAAGATAATCATTAACCTTTCATAATTGAGAGGGTTTGTTTATGTTTACGCTATACAGATGGACGTAAATTTATACACTGGGGATATTTAAAATTGTTATAGTTTCTGTTTACTTTACGGATACAAAAAGGGATTGCTTTCTATCAGTGATGGGTTTGTTTACGTAACTTTCTATAATGGGAATATAAAAAAAAATGGTTCTGTTTGACTTATGACACAGAAAACAAGCTGCAGATCTCCCTTACAGCAGTGAAAAAAAAAGACCTAATTTATTTCTTTTCACTACCAAGATATTTATAAAATGAAGCCTATTAAATTTTTACACTAGGGATGCAAACCAAATTAAGGGTTTTTATATTATTAAGGGCTTCAGAATTTGCATTTTAGGGGGAGCACACATATTGAAAAAGAGATCTATTTATTTATACACTAGCAATAAAAAAAATAAATAAATAAATGTTAAATATTAGTAAGGACTCATTTTTTGGGGGCGTACTTTTTTATCGTATCAATTTATTTTCTGGGGCGTAAAACAACCCTAGATCTCATATTTTGGAAGCGTAACAGAATTCTACATCTTGTATATATTTGGGGGCGTAAAACCTACATCTTATATTTGGGGGCGTAAAACAAACCCACATCATATTTGGGGGCGTAAAGCAAACCTATGTCTTATATTTCAAGGCGTAAAAAAAACCTGAATCTCATATTTAGGGGACGTGAAACAAACATACATGTCATATTTAGGACGTAAATCAAACCTGCAACTTATATATATTTTGAGACGTAAAACAAACCTGCAACTTATATTTTGGGACGTAAATCAAATCTGCAACTTATATTTTGGGACGTAAATCAAATCTGCAACTTATATTTTGGAACGTAAGACAAACCTGCAACTTATATTTTGGAACGTAAGACAAACCTGCAACTTATATATATTTTGGGGCATAAAACTAACCTACATTTCATATTTAGGGACGTAAAAGACAATTATTTCCTTCTTAATATTGGAATGTGTTTTGGAATGTAAGAAAAAGGATTATAGATAATTTTTTTCTCTGGGGAAGTAGAAAAAAAGATTATACATGTTATTTGTAGTTCCTGGGGATAAAGAGATGTAGAATTCTTGATTTTTTGTGATAATAGTGTGTTTCTCAATTGACTAGATATAAAAATAACAATAACAATAACTTCATCACTTCTGGGATTAAAATATCAGTCAATAAAATAAAGAGAAAATATACCATAATACGTAAAAAAAATCATCTACTTTGAATATAAATAAACCAAATACGTAAAAAAACACAATATTACTTAGTCTGACTTTAAGCAAAACAATTAAAAAAAAACACTTCTGTAAAACACCACCTATTTTGATTTTAATAAACAAGATGAAAAAAAAAAAAAAAAAAAAAAAAAAAAAAAAAAAAAAATATTACGTAAAAACCACCTATATTGACTTACAAAAAAAAAAGTAAATAAATAAACAAAAACAAAATAAAAAAAATATGAAAAAACACCACCTATTTTGACGTCAAATAAACAAAACACACCAAAAAACCGTAACATGTAGAACACCACCTATTTTCACATCAAAGACACAAAACACACCAAAAAAAAAACCACCAAATTACGTAAAACCATCACCTGCCTTGAGTCTTTTCAGGCGTAAGACAAATGAAGCTCACTTTTATGTACATTTTCAAGAGTGGTGAGGAAAAGATAACTATGACAAAATCCTCACTACTTAATATTAACATTGGGAGAGTGAGAAGAGAGAGAAAATGACTCAAGATTGACTGAGAAAGCTTGAGTCATTAAAACCTGCAATAATTTCATGTTATAAAAGAAATAGGAATAACTCTACACACACACACACACACACACACACACACACACACACACACACACACACACACGTACAAATATATATCAGCCAGCCAGCCAGCCAGCCAGCCAGCCAGCCAGAGAGAGAGAGAGAGAGAGAGAGAGAGAGAGAGAGAGAGAGAGAGAGAGAGAGAGAGAGAGAGAGAGAGAGAGAGAGAGAGAGAGAGAGAGAGAGAGAGAGAGAGAGAGAGAGAGAGAGATGTAATATATGGAAAAAAACACAATAAAAAAAATAATAATAATAATAAAAATAAATAACAGAAAACTTGAAATTAATACAGTAAAAAAAATAATAATAATAATAATAATAATAATAATAATAATAATAATAATAATAATAATAATAATAAAATTTCACACTTACACAAACATTCGCTAAATACTTCATAATTATTTCTATCTATCTTCCTTCCTTCCTTTATTTCTTCCATTCTCTCTTCCTTTCATTCATTTTCCTATCCTATCTTCCTTCCTTCCTACTTCCTTTCATTCATTTCTTCCTCCCTATTTTCTTTCTCTCCTTTCTTCCTATTTTCTTTCTCTCCTTTCTTCCTATTTTCTTTCTTTTTCTCCTTCCTACTTTCCTTCCTTCATTCCTATATTTCTTTCTCTGTAAATCAAGGAGATACAGAAGCAGACAAGATAAATAGAGAAATAAGAACTTCTAACACACACACACACACACACACACACACACACACACACACACACACACACACACTACTGATAAAAATATATACAAATTTGAAGAACACAAAGAACGAGAGAGACAGACAAACAGACAGACAGACAGCATTCTAAACACACACACACACACACACACACACACACACACACACACACACACACACACACACACACACACACAGACAAACGAATGCATAACCAAACATAGAGACAAGGTAAAAAATAAATAAATAAAACATAAGACAAAAAAACAAACATAGAGGCTAAAAATAAATAAATAAATAAAGACGAAAAAAAAAACACAGAAACACACATACTGACAAACACAAACACTAAATAAATAAATAAATAGACAAAAACAATAATAAAAAGTCAAACACACATACATACACACCAACAAAACAAACGAACAAACAAACAAACAAAAGAAAAGAAAACGAAAAAGAAAGAAAAAAAAAAAACAATCGTACCAAAACAACAACAACAAAAAAAAAAACACCCCCTCAACACACACACGCACACATACACACTCACTTGGCAAATCCGATGAAGTCCTCGTGGTTGGTGTTCATGTAAGCCAGTTCACAGTCGTTCAGCAGTAGAATATTCTCCTTAACGATCTGCTCCCTCTCCCGGATGTGGTTTGTTATGATTCGCTCTGTTTCCTCCTGAAGGCGAGGGTAGCGCGACATCTGCCCAGAGAAGGAGAGGTTAGGTTAGGTTTGTTTGTTTGTTTGTTTGTTTTTTGGTTTGGTTTGTTTGTTTGTGTGTTTTAGTGTTCTTCTGTGTTTGGTTAGGTTAGGTTGGGTTGAGTGAGGTTAAGTTAGGCTTGGTTTTGTTTAGTTAGACTAGGTTAAGTTAGGCTACACACACACACACACACACACACACACACACACACACACACACACACACACACACACACACACACACACACACACCTTACAAAATTCAACATTCCCACACACTCACACACACACACAGCTACCTACCCCAGCCATACCCACCCAACACCCGCACAGACCCTTACCTTCTGTGTACAAGCCCTGACGACGTTGGTGAGCTCCTGCACCACAAGATCGACACACTTCAACGACGGTTCCTTGAGACGTCCAATCTGCCCCTTCACTATCGCGTCGAAGGCCATGTCGGGCGTAAACAGACCCACTCGGATGCCGTGGATGTTTCGAATGGCAAAGGCGATCTCCCTACGCAGCTCCTTCTCGTCGAATTCCATGCGCACAATTTCGTAAGGGAAGCGTTCGTGAAAGAGCCTGTTAATCTTGGCACCTCCAGACAGTTCGTTTGTGTTGATAAGAGCAGAGCCAGAGCCTTCAATAGATCGCTCTATGTCATTCTGAAGTTGTTGGATCATCCTGTGTGAGAGAGAAGGGGGTGAGGGAAGGAAGTGAAGAGGTTATAGAAGGTTAAAGGGATGTGCTGAGAGAGGAGTAACGAAGAGGTTTTAGTTGAAGATGTGATGGGTTTCAAGGGTGTTTTTACAGTTCTAGTGGCAGATTGACTACATTTCTGCGTTACTGATAGGGGAAACTATCTTCAGAATTTGGTTAATTGTCACTGTGGCCTTTGGAAATAGATGTGATGAAGTGATGCAAGCTTTCAAGGATGTTTTTATGGTTCTAGTGGCAGATTGACTACATTTCTGCATTACTGATAGGGGAAACTGTCTTCAGAATTTGTTTAATTGTCTCTGTGGCCTTTGGAAATAGATGTGGTGAAGTGATGCAGGTTTTTAATGGCATTTTTATGGTTCTAGTGGCAGACTGACTAGATTTCTGCATTATTGATAGAGAAACTGTCTTGAAAACTTGTCTAGTCATCTCTGTGGTCTTGGAAAAATAATTATGGCAAGAGTAAGGCGTTTCTCACACACACACGTACACACCCACAAACACCCACAATCACCAACCGTTCTTCCTTACCCCCCCAACACACACACACACACACACACACACACATACACACAAATATACCCACAAACGCCCACAGTCAGCACCCATTCTTCCTTACCCAACACACACACACACACACACACACACACACCCATACACGCAGACACTCACTGCAACATAGCCTTAGTTTTGATCGAAGGGTCATCTGGTCTGATGTGCTTGTATTGGTCCACTTCCTTCTCCATAGCAAGCAACTGTTTCTGCAATTTGTCTCTTAGGCTCGGCAAAGTCTCCCGGATGTGGTTCGTCAGTTGCTGGTTCAAGACTCGCTGTAGGTAAGGGGTCCCCATGCGGTCTGCCACGTGACGGTACGCAGGGTGAGACAGGAAAAAATTTACGTTCTGCTGCGATGGCCTGCTTGATGTCCTTCTTGCCGTCGATGTCCTGGGGGTTACGTTAAGTTAGGGTTAGTGAGTGGTGTAAGTTTGGTTAGATAAGTGGTTGAGTGGGTAGCGGAAGTGTTTGGCTTGGTTAAGTTAGGTTAGGTTTGAACGAGAGAATCATCTGTTAGGTTAGTAGAGATTAGATTGAGTTAGGTTCGGATGGGATCATTTAGCTTAGGTTAGGAGTGAAATGCAGTGGAGGAGAGACTGCATTATAAGTGGTAGGTGGGCTGGTGGAAGACTGTATTACTATTGCTAGGTGGATTAGGTGGAGGGAAGATTAGATTACAAGAATGAGGAGGAAAATTTTACATAGATCTCTTTTCCTGGGTACAATAGATTCAGTTCCTCCCACATCTACACTATAGACTTGAATATTCCTTTTGTATGTAGTCAGGATTAATAACCAATGATAAACTGTATGAATTACCATTAAGCTCTTGCAGTACAAACAGATTTACGAACAAAACGGTGGAATTTACTAGATTTATGAAGAAAACGGTGAAATTTAACAGATTTTACGAAAGAAATGGTCAAATTCAACAGATTCATGAACAAAACGGCCGAAATTTAACAGATTTACGAACAGAACGGTGAAATTAAACAGATTTTATGAACAAAAACTGAAATTTAAGTGGTCTTTCAGTACCTATAACAACAATTACAACTACTACAATCACTACAACTACCAGCACCATCGCCCACCTTCTGTGACCTGTTGACAACACCGACGTATCCTCGACGTAGCGGCAGCAGCTTGTTCTCCAGCACATCACGAGCATCTGTGCCTTCATCCATCAAGTCGAGCTTAGTGATGACACCAATGGTACGTAATCCTGAGGGGGAGAGGCGACGTAAACAGGAGAAAATAGAAGTGTGAAAATACGTATAGGGAAAAATAAGATGGAGAAAAATGAAGAAAGAAACAAATAGATAGAAAAAAATTAAAGAGAAGAAGAATATTGACACACAAACAAAATTAAGACAAAAGAAAAACACCACACCTCTATTTTACTTGAGTCTTTCATTGTACAATTAAAACTGATCTTTCCTCCCATAACACAGCCCCCCACAGCCCCACAAACACCCCTTACGGACACCTCACCACAGCCATAGCCTTACCACAACCACACAACCCTCACAGAACACCCCTGGCCTAACACAGTCTACCACAGAGCCTACTACAGCCCCAAAAACCCTACCGTAACCCTTCCAAATGCCGTTTCTACCCTCCCACAGATCACTACCAGCCCTCACAGCCTATCACAACACCACAATGTCCAACTCAGCCATTCCTAGCCCCACACAGCCCTTCCACAGCCCCACACAGACCTACTGAACCCCTCACAGCCTACCAGAAACCACACACTGACCTAACACACCTCTTTCCAGCCTCCCCCAGCACTTCCCAGCCTCCCACAGCCTTTCCCAGCCTCTCACAGCTCCTCCCAGCATCCCCACAGCCCCTCAGTCCCCCACAGCCTCACCATCAGGGTCCGCTTCCTTGCTAAGCTTAAGGGCGTCCGAATTTGCAAGATCAGAGTTGGCAGGGGGACACGGCCAGGATGAGACAGGGAATCTTTGGTGATGTACGTCATGATCATATTTCGAATCTGCATCTCAATATCTGCTGGTTGGTCACCGATTGGCACCTTCGTCAACCCTGGCAGGTCGATTAGGGTCAGATTGAGCACTGTGGGGAAAGAGAGTGAGGTTAGGTTAGGTTAGGTTAGGTTAGGTTAGGTTGATACTTTGTGGGGTTAAATATATATGGTTAGGTTTGGTTTGGTTAATGAAATGAAAATAAAGAAATATAGATACAGTTGAATTTGGTTAGGTTAGGTTAGGTTAGGTTAAGTTACGTTAGGTTAGGTTTGGTTAAGTTAGATTAAGTTAGGTTAGGTTTGGTTAAGTTAGGTTTGGTTTAAGTTAGGTTTGGTTATGTTAGGTTAGGTTATGTTAGATTAGGTTAGGTTAGGTTAAATTAGGTTAGGTTAGGTTAGGTTAAGTTAGATTATGTTAGGTTAGGTTAAATTAGATCAGGTTAGGATACACCAACACTTAACAAAAACTAATCAAATAAATATGATTATGTTAGGTTAGGTTAGGTTAAATTAGGTTAGGTTAGGTTAGGTTAGGTTAGGTTAAATTAGGTTAAGTTAGGTTAGGTTAGGTTAAATTAGGTTGGGTTAGGTTAGGATGAATTAGGTTAGGTTAGGTTAGGTTAGGTTAAATTAGGTTAGGTTAGGTTAGGTTGAATTAGGTTAGGTTAGGTTAGGTTAGGTTAGGTTAAATATGATTGTTAATTTTTGTTGTTACATTAGGTTAAGATAACAATAAATAAATGAATACATACATAAATATAGTTATGTTTGGTTGTCTATCTATCTATCTATCTATCTATCTATCTATCTATCTCCAGAAAAGTTTGTGAGAGAGAGAGAGAGAGAGAGAGAGAGAGAGAGAGAGAGAGAGAGAGAGAGAGAGAGAGAGAGAGAGAGAGAGAGAGAGAGAGAGAGAGAGAGAGAGAGAGAGAGAGAGAGAATAGCTAGAAATTACTATTCAAGGAGGAGGAGGAGGAGGAGGAGGAGGAGGAGGAGGAAAAAAATGAGGTAGGAAGGAAACAGTTAAAGAGAGAGAGAGAGAGAGAGAGAGAGAGAGAGAGAGAGAGAGAGAGAGAGAGAGAGAGAGAGAGAGAGAGAGAGACCCTCCAGTGTTTCCATTGATTATTGGTCAGTGGCTAAACTCTCTCTCTCTCTCTCTCTCTCTCTCTCTCTCTCTCTCTCTCTCTCTCTCTCTCTCTCTCTCTTTCACATGGAAAAATAAACAAATACATACATAAACAAATAGAGAAAAACAATCTCTCTCTCTCTCTCTCTCTCTCTCTCTCTCAATCAATCAAGATCAAACACACACACACACAC